>NC_090647.1:120748412-120956824 GCF_040937935.1 Hyperolius riggenbachi
AGCATTCAGTCTGGCTTTGCTCAGGAATTATTGTAGCTGAGTCATTATAGCAGAGCCAGAAGGGTGCAGGCTTAGGCTTGAAAAGACACCAGAGAAGACAGACTCAGCTATAATGATTCCTGAGCAAAGCCAGACTGAATGCTCAGTTGGGGATTTTATCAGGGCTGATAACAAGCAGACTGAGCAGAGAAGGATGAAGCAGAGAGCAGGGTAGGTGTTTTCTCTAATGTTCCCACTGATATATATGGTAAAATACATGAGGGTGCTTCGTCTCTGGTTCACTTTAAAGGGAGGGGTAGTGAGTCTGAATAAAAAAAAACTAGTTAGAGCAGTGAAGCTAGTGTATGAAGAAGTTGGCAGCTGAAGTACACAGTGTTGGAGAAGGTGGTGGGAAGTAAGGCCACAATCAAAGTCCATAAAAATATTGCGGACTTCATAAAAAGGTACACTTCACCATTATTCTTGAGTCCCTCATGCAGAACAAAATGTCTTCCCTTCCACCGCACCCAAGAACTGGAATACTACTCGTACATCCCAGATAACTGTCCTGGTAGAGAGTTAACTAAATTAATTCACTGCTTGGGTTTATGGAACTGCGTTAATGAGATGGGGGAAGTATGCATATTGGACCGCTTATAGATTAATAGCAGATGTAGGTTAGAATTGTACATCTGATAATCATCACTTTTTATTTGCCAATTTTGCATCATACTGTATCAGCCTGGAATTGTTTGAATCTCATTTACCATCCCAACTTGCGACCAAAGACTGAACCAAGATAGACTCCTTTTACTTGGATGGAGACAACCCAACAGTGCTACATGATAGGAAAGAGAAATGCTGCTTCCACTGCAGCTAAAATGAGCAGGAAAGTTCTTGAGTTGTTCTTTGCCCCACCTTCAGAATTTGGTGTTTCTGTAAAAGGAACCTGTCTCTTTACATTTGCAAAGTTGGCATTAAATTTGATAATAAATAGATATTTTCCAATGTTACATTTTAGATATGTAATGATCGTACTGTCCATCTTATGCTTTGGTACCAGACCCGCTTTTCTCAGTCAAGCTTGTCTTTCTCTTTGGTAGGCTGTACCAATATGTGAATGAAGACTTGTTTCAGAAACCAACTTTTGCAGCATTTATCAAGTTGCTTGATAATTATGATAGAAAGACTGGGACAGATGAAGAATGCACCTCAGAAGAGTTAAAGGAGCAGGAATTGTTTTTGAAGGAAATCATGAAGACCAAAGTCATGAAGGAACTTTATTCATTTTTCAATGAGAAAGGTAATATGAATTACAGTTAATAAAAGTAGAATGTGGTTACAAAAAAATAACCAGTTACAGTACAGTTACAGTATACTGCAAGTTTTTATTACATAGTGAATTATCTGCACTACAGTCAGGGATTCTCACAGTTTCTCAGCATGGGCAGCTCCCTCCCCCCTCAGACAAGCTGAAATTGAGAGCAGAGACTCGTCTGTGAGGGATAAACAAAGCACACACACAGAGAGCATACAGGGGGTGTGCATAACCTCTCCCTATCACAGCAGAGGCAGTGCATTCCTACCTGGGTCGATAAAGCTTGACAAAGAAAAGAAGATTGGATATATTACAGAGACAGTGCAACTAGAAAAGGCTGCAGTAATCCAGACCACATTAGAACAGTTATAGGAACTTATAGGATAGAAGAAATAAGGCTGAAAATGTTGTTACAGAGCCTCTTTAAAATTCGGAACATCATTCCTAATGCTTCGGATCAGAGTCAGACCCTGAATCTTTACATATGCAGACCATGGCAAGGTTGTGGGGGTGATTCACCCTTGTCAGTGTAACGATTGTGGAATTCTCTCCGTGATCAGCGAGCGCACAAAACGTGCGCTGACACTGCGGAAATCCTCCACAAGCGTATAATTTGCGGGAACCCAGCAAAAGGTGCAATGCACCTGTAGAGGGAAATTCCTGTCGACAGGGGGAGCTGTGGAGTGCAGAGGAACAGCTCCTCTGCCCTTTCACACACGCCAGACAGGAATTGCACGAAGGGAAGAAACGCAGGGCAAGATAGCCCTGAAGGAGAGAGAGCAAAGCAACAGATTGTATGTGTGTGCACCAAACTAGTCGCCAACCCGCGACGGTGCATACACAACAGCAGATAGGAAGCAGGAACGCAATTGCGAGAGAGGCGATTGCCAGAGGTGAAACAAGGCTACAGCAAGGCAGAGCACAAGAGTAGCAAAGGCACAGCAAATAATACAAAGAGAAGATAAGGAAAATAACAAACGCTAGCTAAACGCGAACACCGCACTCATTCGCAACAGTGCACGCACTTATGCACGGTCCCCGCGTGATAAGCACAACAGAGACAAGCACGCCTAACTAACCACGGACAGACAAACATGAAACATAGGACGCGAGCGCTTGCTTAACGGTTACCTCACCGAGCCTCCAGCAAGCGTTCATAGCAGACAAGACAGATACACAAAAGCAGGAATAAACGAGAGATAGGATCCACAGCACTAGCGCAAGGCGAGTGCGATCCAGGCAAACAGATCAGAAGGGGCTACCAGTAACAACCGCTGTTCCGGTTAGCACCCAGACACACAGAACGATTTCCTGTCGACCACCGCTGGGACAGGACAATCGCAACAGACAAACAAAACAGATATGTAATCCTAACTGCACTAGGGAAACTGCCTAGTGCAGTTCCAGGAATTACTCTAGGCTAATCTTCAACAAAGAGCAAGGCTGACACTCCAGGCGAGTGTTACACAGGAACTAACTCTTATGACCAGCAACTTACTGTGGGAAACATAGCTCTTTATAGAGCAAGCCCACAAAGGATGTGGCTAGGCAATCTGCATGACAAACGTATGCAAATTCCTCAGCAGCAAGCTGCACAACTGACAAAAGGTCTCTCTTCCAGAGACCT
This sequence comes from Hyperolius riggenbachi, assembly GCF_040937935.1. Lineage (NCBI taxonomy): Eukaryota > Metazoa > Chordata > Amphibia > Anura > Hyperoliidae > Hyperolius > Hyperolius riggenbachi. The sequence goes on from NC_090647.1 coordinate 120,751,337, forward strand.
GCAGAATGCAGACCTGAACAGTGGTCAAAAGGCTGCCTGCCTGTGCAGGAAGCCACGTGGATCCTCACAGTCAGTCTTTTATTCCAAGATCTTTGATACTTCCTCCTTCTGGCTGTGGAGGAGGAAGGATCGGAGAGCTGGAATGTGGCGTGTAGCTCAAAGGCCAGATGTGGTGACAAGGGTGAGTTACCTACGTGCTGCAGTCCACATATTGTACAGATTCAGGTTTTGATCCAAAGCATTCAAAAGCGTCAACACTAGTAGGAAAAGATCTCTGGAAACTGAGTCAGAGGCTTTGTCACCCTTCTGTTTCTGCCTCCACTTCTGCTGGGTGTGGGCCTCTCTAAAGGGAAGTGCTGTTGCTGAGTCTTTGATTTTAAATTACACACCGCACTAAGTTGTGAGCAGAGAATGGTCAGAAATTTCCAAATCTGAAAAAATGCCAATTTCAGCTTATGCCAATAACCGACTTTACAGACTTTGATTTCCAATTTCTGTGGAGTCATTTTTTTTGTCATTTTCAGTCATTAGACTCGGGGAAACTTGGTAGTAGAGTCTTATGATTGCTATATATACAACTAGCACGGTAATCCTATTTTCATGGAAAAATTCTGCTTTCTCTGACTGTTCCAATGCTTCTGAGTTCTGTGCTTGGGCTTAAAATTACAGAGTGGCAATAGTGCAGAAATCCAATTTCCAATCAGAAATTTAAATTTTGCGGAATCCAAATGAGCATCCCTAGTTGTGAGCTAAAGGGAGTTTATTTTGCATAACAAGAGCACAGCTCTACTCTATTTCTAGTGTGTGTAACAATAATAAGAATTCCTTTTTTTGTATAGCGCTTTTCTCCTGTTGGACTCAAAGCGCTTGCGAGGCAGCCACTAGAGCGCACTCAGTAGGCAGTAGCAGTGTTAGGGAGTCTTGCCCAAAGAACTCCTTACTGAATAGGTTCTGGCTTACTGAATAGGAAGAGCCGAGATTTGAACTCAGGTCCCCTACATCAGAGGCAAAGCCCTTAACCATTAAACTATCCCCAGTTGATCCCCAGTTCCTAAGTCACATGTTTGTGGTGGCTTTAAGGGTTTGATGAACCACTCAGCAGTTCAAGGAACATTAATGTATGTGCTTATTATGAAAAGGTGCTTATGTATGTGCTCAATTAATGCAAAACTTTGCTGACTGATGTTAACCCATTAGCAGCTTCAATAGTGTATTGCTTTTGACCTCAGTCGGTAGAACATGTTGTGCTATAAATTCTTGGAATGCTTTGATCTACTAGCAGAAAATATAGAAACTGATAGCAAAATTCCTCTGTTATTGTCTTACACTGCCCCCTAGTGACAAGTGGCCATAAATACACATTACAGTAGTATTAATTAGAAGCAAAGGAACTGACCGTGACCACTTGCAATAAATTGGCTGCTAAAGGGCTAAATCTTTTTTTTCTTTTTGCCTAGCTTTGGATAGTGTGAAGAAGAATTATAAACCATATAAGGTCCTTATTGCTGTCTGCGTGCCAATATTTGACCTCACTTCCTGTGACTGCCCCTATAGCAGTTGACATAAAAATGGAACTGAAGAATACAAAAAAAAAGGGAAGTCACGCTTTTTAGCTGTTTTGGTGACATTTTCTAAACCACTTCCTGCCTTAAAGCTGAACTGAAGTATTAAAAAAACCAAAGTGTTTCACTTACCTGTGTCTTCTGCCAGCCCCTTGCAGCCTTCCTGTCCCGCGGCAGTCCTCCATGATCCTCCGTTCTCCCGCTGCCAGCTAGTTTAGTTACTGCCGACTTGTAAGTCGAAAAGCCCCAGGTAAGTTTTTTTTTTAATTCTTCAGTTCTGCTTTAAAGAGAACCCGAGGTGGGTTTGAAGAATATTATCTACATACAGAGGCTGGATCTGCCTATACAGCCCAGCCTCTGTTGCTATCCCAAACCCCCCTAAGGTCCCCCTGCACTCTGCAATCCCTCATAAATCACAGCCATGCTGCTGACAAATAGTGTTGGGCGAACACCTGGATGTTCGGGTTCGGGAACGTTCGCCGAACATGGCCGCGATGTTCGGCATGTTCGGGCCGAACCCCGAACTCCCCGAACATCCCGCTTTTGGGGGCCCTATGGAGTCACAGGCATAAGGGGGGAGCATGCCCCGATCGCGAGGGGGTCGGAAATTCCCCCCACCCCCTCCGCTAGCGCTCCCCCCTCTGCCCGCTTCCCCATACAAAAGTTTGACGAAAGTAAAATAGTACCGGTGGTGGTGGCTGGCTGCTGCAGTGGCTGGCTGGCACTATGAAGTGACTGAGGAGGAGGAGTCGGAGTAGGACGCGTTGAGGGAGGCCGGGCAGCGGGCGGTTCAGCGGTAGTACCCTTGTGGTACTTCCTCCCTTTCTCTGACCTCACATCCTCTGCATACGAGGGTACGCGTCACGCGTACCCTCGTATGCGTCATCACGCAGAGGACATGAGGTCAGAGAAAGGGCGGAAGTATTACAAGGGTACTACCGCTGAACCGCCCGCTGCCCGGCCTCCCTCAACGCGTCCTACTCCGACTCCTCCTCCTCAGTCACTTCATAGTGCCAGCCAGCCACTGCAGCAGCCAGCCACCACCACCGGTACTATTTTACTTTCGTCAAACTTTTGTATGGGGAAGCGGGCAGAGGGGGGAGCGCTAGCGGAGGGGGTGGGGGGAATTTCCGACCCCCCCGCGATCGGGGCATGCTCCCCCCTTATGCCTGCGACCCCATAGGGGGGCCGTATTTGGCCGAACAGGGCCCTGTTCGGCCAAACAGGGGCCCTGTTCGGCCGGGCATTCAGCAGTTCGGGCGAACCCGAACAGTTTGGCCGAACACCACCAGGTGTTCGGCCAAACTCGAACATCACCCGAACAGGGTGATGTTCTGCAGAACCCAAACAGTGGCGAACACTGTTCGCCCAACACTACTGACAAACAGCTTGTCAGAGCTGGCTGTGTTTATCTCTATAGTGTCAGTCTGCTGCTCTCCCCGCCTCCTGCAGAACTCCACTCCCTGCCTGCATCCCTTCCCTCCCTGCTGATTGGAGGGAAGGGATGGGGGCAGGGACCGGAGCTATGCAGGAGGCGGGGGAGCAGCTGAGACTGACAATACAGAGGTAAACACAGCCTCACAGCACGGCTGTGATTTATGAGGGATTGCAGAGTGCAGGGGGACCTTAGTGGGGTTTGGGATAGCAACAGAGGCTGGGCTGTATAGGCAAATCCAGCCTCTGTATGCAGATAACATTCTTTAAACACACCTCGGGTTCTCTTTAAGGCTGGAAGTGGTTTAGAAAATGTCACCAAAACAGCTAAAAAGCATGACCTCCCTTTTCTAAAGGGAGATTTCCACTTTCTTCCTGTGAAATCCTTGGCACAAAAAGTGAAGAGAAATCTCAAATATAACACAGGAAGCAGCAAAATCCTGACAGATGTTAACCTATCCTAATTCTATCTAAAGCTTTAAAAGTTTTGGAAGTTTTTCCACTTTAAGCCAAATGTAATATGACAGTATTCTGTGCCAGATGTGTAATTATAAATATGCTTCTCATCTATGTAGGCATGTACCAGGCGGAAGAGGAATTTTTGGATGACCTGCAGAATATGTGGTTTGGACTCTACTCTAGGTCCGCCGGAGTAAAAGATTCCAGTGGGTTTGAGCATGTATTTGTTGGTAAGTGTGCTTATTTTTAAAACTTGTCCAGCTGTCCAGAAAATAAAGGAAATAAAGATTAATGTTTCTACTTACACTTCAAAAAGGCATAATAAATGTCCTGCTCAAGGCTGGCAGGAATGTCACATATGGCTTTTAAACAACCAACATAAGTTGGTTGTTTAAAAGCCATACTCCTCCCAATACTCAATGCCGCGTACCTGAATTTTGGGCGCCATGGAAAATAGGGCACAGGAACAGTGCCGATAGTAGAATATCGGTAAAATTTACAGATACTCCACTATTTAACGTGTTAGTTTTTGTTAGTAAAATATTGGTAATTGTTACCAATATTTTACTATAGCTAAACATAACCCTACTCTCACACAGAACCCTCCACTGCCTATGCCAAAAAACCCTCGGTGGTGCCTAACACACTCTGGTGATGCCTAACCCTAAACATTCTCAAGGACTCCTAAAGGACTCCTAAAGCAGTGGACCAAAGGCATTGCTTTAAGCCCTCTTTCACACGGGAGGCTGAATTCAGCGCCTGTCACCTGTTTCCATGCACCGAACGGACTCTTGTCAATGCTCAGCATGGGCAGTGACAGGGGCGTTACTAGGATCCTAAGAGATCCGGGGCAATTTAGGGCACTCCAGCCGGAAAATGGGTGTGGCCAAGCACCAAAATGTGGGTGTGTTCATGGGTGGAGCCAAATTCACATGAACTTAACAGCGGTCTAAGTAGGCCTGCCCAGCAAAATGTTGGATGAAGCCCCGTCTGCATCAATACAAAAAAAAAAAAAACTAAAATGTAGCATATCACATAAAGAGGCAGTTCCATTTAAACATAACTGGCTTCTATAATGGCTGGTCTGGCTTTCTGCTGGGCGGGCTGGCCTGTCACCAGGTTATCTGGCAGTTATCCAATGCATTCCCTGACCATCTAGTGGACCCCTCCCATGCTCCCACGGGCCTCCAATTGAGGCACCACAACCCCCAGCATGCCCCATAGAAGAACCACAGCTCCCTGTATGCCCTCATAAAGGCATCACAGCGCCCAGCATGGTACCCCAACACCCACTATGCCCACACAGAGGCACCACAGCACCCAGCATGCCCGCCATTGAAGCACCACAGCTGACTCTGCCTGGGGGACATTCGGGGCACCCCAGATTAGTTCAGGGGCACGTTCCATTGATCTTTGGGTCTAGTCACGCCCCTGGGCAGTGAAGAGGCATCTTCATGTAGCAGGGGCTGCATAGTGTACTGGTTTGACACAGGAGACCTGGGTTTGAATCTCTGCTCTTCCTGTTCAGTAAGCCAGCTCCTATTCAGTGAGGAGTCCTTAGGCAAGACTTCCTACCCTGCTACTGCCTATTGAGCGCGCCCCCATGTGGCTGCAGCTCTGGTGCTTTGAATCCATCAGGAGAAAAGCGCAATATAAATGTTCTGTGTCTTGTAGGTACTTTTATCTACAGGATCAAAGGGTAATTCCCCGTGAAAATATAATTCTAGTTCTGAATCTGAAAACAAATAAATCTGTTGCCTTACAACTGACAATAAAGAAGAACAACCCTGGTGCTGATTGGCTAGCTAGTTTTTGAGTTACTTTAGTTTAGGTGAGGGTAACTTCTTGGTCTCAGCAGCTGAGCTCCTGCAGATATAAAGATCAGATTCTCAGCAAAAGCCCTGAAATCCTTGGTTTGAGATTCATGCGTCACACTGCCACCTAGGGGTCATCTCAATTTGTCTCATAGGGATTTTTGCATGAAAAATATAATGGATTTTTGAGACACACATTTTTACATTTAGTGAAAATGTTTCTTCTCCGGTCAATATATTCTGATGAACATTCTAATTTTTGCAAAAGAAATACATTTTTTAAGCAAACAATAGCAAAATATAAAAGGACGTATTTGCATCAATACTGGCAAACCACAATACACACAATGGGGACATTTACAAAAAGTTAAATTAATTTGTGTGTCTTCTAGTTGTTTTAACTCTACTATATGGGAGCTGTTTTAAATTATTGCTACATTTTATTTTAGCACATCGGGTTAGGTAATTTTTTTTTTTTTACCATTATTATATTTATTTCGTAAACAACATTCTATAAATTCTCTATTATTTAAGTATTTACTTTATTGTTTTCATTGGCAAAATATTCAGTATCACCGGTTCATACAGCACATTTGTGTAATGCTTCAGCTGTTCCAGCTGCTGATTTTACGAACAAACTAAGGCCAAGAAAGGTATTTTTTCCCTGCTGTGTGAAAAAGATAAGATCTTTATAAAGAACACCAGGGCCTAGATACTAGCCATGTGGTCTGGAGACTTTGCTGTAAAGGTACCGGTAGTAAAGCAACACTGTCTTACAGCTGACCTGAACTCAGAACCTTCTCTCTGCTTTAAAAGATATGCAACAGCAAAATAACCAGAGACGAATATCAGTCAAAGTTTTATACATACCTGGGGCTTCCTCCAGCCCCATCCGCACGGATTTCTCCCCCGCCGCCGTCCTCAGCCTTCTCCAGCTCTGGTACTGGGTCCTGTAACTTCATCCAATCATGGCCAGTTTGATGCACACGCAGTGTGCTACCTTTGTCTCTCTCTCCGGCGGAGAATAGTATTGCGCCTGTGCAGCACTATTCTCCGCCGGAGAGAGACGGAGAGAGTGCACTGCGCATGCGTCCGACGGGCTACGAATGCCAAAGTTACGGGACCCAGTACCAGAGCGGGAGAAGGCTGAGGACGGCGGCAGGGGAGCAATCCGTGCGGATGGGGCTGGAGGAAGCCCCAGATACAAAAAAATTACTTTGGTCTGTACATCAAGTAATTGACAATCAACCACACACCATACAATTTTCATAGAAATTGATCAGAAAAATCCACCTCTCCTGTTCTTATTTAATCAAATAAAAATTGAAAATGTAATCAAATTTCTTGAACAAATGAAAAAACAAGCTTTCAATTTTTTGGGACAACTGATCGTTTTTTATCGAATTGCCTTAAACATTTATCATTTTATTGTATGGTGTGTGTCCACTTTAAAGCCTGGTACACATCTTGCAATTTCCCAGCAGATTGTTGGGTCAAATCAATAATTTTCTTCAGGTCTGATCAGCTCCCGAATGATAACAGGATTGATTTTGTTCAGTAGTGATCGTAAAATCGATCAGTGTATATCAGGCCTAAGGTGTAGGGGATGTGTCAGCAGCAACAACAGTCCTCCAGAAAACAAAAGCTAATGCGTACAAAACAGCTGAATAAACGCTCAGTCACAGGCTAGTAATAGAATAATAATACCAATGCAATAGTAAAAACTACACAGTGTGTATGTGTCTGCAATCTTGCCTAAAGCTGGTAATACACCATGAGTTTTTTGGCAGACAGATGGCTCGATAGATAACAGGTCTGATCTGATTTAAATTGTGTTTCTGATCGATTTTCTCATAGAAGTGAATGGAAATCGTTCGGAAAAATTGATCAGAAAAATGATGGGAAAATTAATCTGCCAGTAAATCTGTCAAAAAAGTTCATTGTGTAAATTCAACAATATGTTTGTAATAATCTGTCATTGTATTCTCAGGTGAGGTAAAGAAGGGCATAGTGTCTGGATTCCACAGCTGGGTCAGGTTTTATTTCCTGGAGAAGAAAGGGATGCTGAACTATTACAATTACAATTATGATGGGCCGGTGAGTTTATTTCTTTCATTCTTGAGGAATCACATGCACTTAGACCTGAGGTAAAATAATGGAATACATTACAGCCTCGGCGGCACCGACCGGAATCAGATGATGCCAAATAAGTGTGCTTTCTGGTTGCCTGAGACTCAATGTTAAAAATAGGTTGAAAGAGGCTTCAGATGTCTTCAGGAGCCTGAGTGCTCCCGATGATGGGCAGCTCCATACTGCGCGTGTGTGAGCGTGCAAGAGAGAACGCTAGCGGAAGCACAGTACCAAACTGCACGTCTTCGGGAGCACTTGGGCTCCCGGAGACTTATGAAGTCTCCTTTGGTGGCAGAAAGCAGTATTTGACCAATTGGTCGAATACTGCTACCGGGGAAACCAGCGCTGTAAAGGGGACCGAGAGAAGAGCGGGAAGGCTCTATAGGACCCAGAGCCTTCCCTCTCCTCAGATACTTATCTGGATGGTGTGTTTTTTAATTCCCATTTACTTTAAAGCGGTTGCGAGATGAAAAACTAGCTATAACAAGTAACTTGTCTATATATCATATCTAAAGTTTAGACAGCAAATCTAGCTGCCTGCAAACAGCTTTAATAGAATATTATTATTTCTTCCTGTGATACAATGACAGCAGCCATGTTGTTTGTAAACATTACACAGAGGCAGGCTTATCTGCATCTTGAGCACTCAGCCTGTGAAAAAAACCTAATCCCCCCCTCCTCCTCCCTCCTCCCCTCTGCCTCTGAAATCCATGGCTAGTAACACCTCCCCCGCCTCCTGCCCAGACTGAGCTCCCATGAGCCCTTGCTACTGCCAAGGCTCTCTTAAAACCTGTGGGTGTGGCTTGTTTAGTTCATAGGGAATTAGAGTATTAAAACAAAAACAAAAAAAGTATTTGTGTAATAGATAGCGGAGATGCCGCCGCAGCGGTGAGCGGCATGGCGGCTGTGTCCGCGTCTCACCTGGCGGCCTCCGCCGCGCAGTTACATGGTGGAGTTTTGCCTGCTCCTTCAGTTGTACATAGACTGAGGGCTACGCGCGCGCGCCCCAGGCGACAGGACCTTTATGCGAATAGAAGGGGAGTCAGCTGATCGGCCGGTCAGCTGACTCCAGCAGTGCTCCTGATTGGCTGAGTGACTGGGGCGGCGCTGTAGGGCGCTCTCAGTATATATAGGACCTGCCTGTCAGTAGCTCCTCATCTGCTGTTGCAAATGCTACGTGTTAGCACTCAGACCTTAGTCAGATCCCAAAGTGTGCTAGAACCAGCAGGAGCTGGGGATTCACACTTAGTCAGATTCTGTTGATAGCTAAAGTACTAATTGAATTGTATTATTTGTTATAACCTTCTGCTAGCCTTGACTACTCTTCTGCTTACTGATTCTGTGCTTCTGCTTATCTGATCCTGTTGCCGACTCAGAATGAACACTACTCTGATTTAAGCCTCCTGTCTTTGTACCGTATCTGTCCGTGTGTTGTCGAATCTGCTTGTCTGACTCTCCTGCCCTCACCAGTGAGCCTAGTCCATGGTGAGGGATTCTCTGTACAGCTTAATCACCTGCTCCTCAGGTGACCAGTAGCTGCAGTACAATCTTAATCACCTGCTCCTCAGGTGACTAGTAAAGTACGGTGCTGTCCTCATCACCTGTTCCTCAGGTGATTAGGAGCTGCAGTACAGTCTTGATCTCCTGCCCTTCAGGTGATCACCTGCTGCAGTACAGTCTGAATCACCTGCTCCACGGGTGATCAGTATATGTTGTCTTACTGTGCACCACCTACTCCTCGGGTGAACTGATTACTAGTTCATCTGCATCTCCAGCTTGCTGGAGTGCTGATCCCTGTGTTCTATATAGATATCTCCCTCTACCAGCTCCTCTGGGGGAGTTGGTATCTCTATCTGTATTACTGTTGCACCAAACACCTATCTTTACATCTGGTTGACCTGTGTCTCGCTATACGTGCATTATTGGTGATTCTGCAGATCACCACATAATCAGGTATAGTATCTGTATTATTGGTGATACTGCAAATCACCAATAATCAAAAAATCTGTTCTTGCTGACACCAATCGTTACAATTTGGCTTGAGGAATGCCCTATAAACAATAGGAAAGGAACACAATTATGCAATGAGTAAAAGTTCACCTCGGATCCACTTTAAGCTGTTCCTCTAATTATCCCAGGAAGGTGCTTACTCCCGGAAACTGGACAGCTAAAGAGCATGTGCCGGCTTTGTCGTGCCTTTGCACTATTGATCAAACATCTTATCCTATTTATCTCTACACTGGCATCACCTTACTACTGCAGCTGATAGGAGTTAAAGAGACACTGAAGCGGAAAAAAAAATATGATATAATGAATTGGTTGTGTACTATGAATAATTACTAGAAGATTAGCAGCAAAGAAAATATTCTCATACTTTTATTTTCAGGTATATAGTGTTTTTTCTAACATTGCATTATTCTATAATATGTGCAGATTACACAACACTCAGCATTCAAAATGATTCTTTCAGAGCAGTCTGTGAAGTAATGACCTCTCCTCTAGCAGAGAAAAAGTAAACAGTTCACTAAGGCCCGGTTCACATTAGCGTTCGCTATCCGGATTTTCCGGATCTGATCCGGACCGCATACTGTACAAACGGAACGTACGTTCCGCATAGCAATGCAAAGGCTATGCGGACGTTCACATACGTACGTTCCGTACAGTACGGAGCCGGACCGGATCCGGACTCCGGACTCTTTTCCAACATGCGCTATTTTTTGTGTCCGGATCTCCGGCCCACGCATCCTGACCGGAGCCTGACCTGAGCCTGACAGCACCATCAGGAACACAGAAACCAATGGGAAACGGAAGGCACAGAACACACTGCCTACAAAAACCTGACGTTCTACCCCACTTCCTATGCGTATCCAAGCGGCCATTTCGGATGGGGACACATGGGCCAAGCATGTCTGGAGTGGAGCAGCAGTGACAGACGTGCTGGAGCTGTTTGGCAGAATATCGGAGGTGGAGGTGATGCCTACAGCGGAGCAACCTGATTGTACACGTGCACCAGGTGCACCTTCTGCTGACCCGAACACTTTTTTATTTATATTTAACTATTTTTTGCCCACGGATCCGGATGGCAGCCTGATGCATGCCTGATACAAACGGACCGGATCCGGATCGGAACCGTACGGTTCTGATCAGGATCAGGTCAGGATCCGATCAGGATCCGATCAGGATCCGGTCCGTTTACTTGCCAAAACGCAAGTGTGAACGGGGCCTTACAGTTGAGATAATAAAAGTCAGATAACAGCCCTCTCCACCACTAACTTAGTCGGAGAGCTTAATGGCTTGTTTGCATAGAGATAACAACTGGAGTTTCTCAACTCTTCCTGTACTGGAAACAATTAGACTGATGTATCTGATCTTAATGTTTTATTTCTTAGCTGTACTACACATACAAATCATAATATCATCATTTTCGCTTCAGTGTCTCTTTAAGGCTTTTAACATGTATGGGTAGATGGCTGCCTGGTTCATAAGATCAATAGGATTATATCTTTTATATACGTAGCTAGAGTTACAACTTTTGAAATGCTGTGTTTTTGTTTTTCTTATTGTTTTTTTTTTTATTTTACTTCAGCACGTTGCAGAGCATTCTTACATTTTCAGCAGTAAACATATGTTTTCTTTACAATTTATTTACTCTACCTCAAAGCATTTCTTTTCTTATATGGCTATGTCTATGAAAGGTAGCATGTAAGTCATTGCAGTGGACAGGGGCCCATTCAGATGCACAGTGCACCTGTGACACTCATGAAACACAGATGAGATGCTGATTTACATTTTCAGATCAGCAATGTGTCCTGTCCTGTCAGCAGGTCATGCGGAGCAGCCTATCCCCACGTTTACCCTGCTGGAAGTCCCCATATTTAAAAAAAAACTATCCCTGAGTCCCAAGAAGCAGCAGTGGAGCAAACACGGCAATTAGATTTAGTCCTGAATGGCTGGGGCACAATTCAATTATAGGCTGATGCCGTCCTGCCTTGTTGACACTTCAGATGTGGTTGTTTGGATGGCCAAATTGAGTTAAGCTCACAATGTTCATTGACACAATAAAACATCGCCAGCCAGATGCGGGGGCTGACTGCAGGTCACCCACGACAACCTCCACCCTCCAGTTATCTGCTAAATATATTACCCTTCCCATCAGAGATTTGTCAAAATGACCGATCATTTACTCCCTTTTATAATGCAAAGTGATAGAACAAAACTGATTGCAAGACAGCCATATGTGTCATGTGATTCATAATAAGGAAATGCACTGAGTTTATAAGTAACCAGGATGTGATGTGTTTTTCTGTGATTACAGTGGACAAGCTATCCTGATGTGCTGGGGAAGCAGTTTCACTGGGATGGCTTTTTGAAAGAAGTTGGCTCCCAGTTCATTGGTTCAAGCCCTGAGTTTGAACTTGCAATGTATACCTTGTGCTTTATTGCCCGTCCTGGTAAAAAGTAAGTATCCCAATAACTGTTCTTGACATATACAGTAAAAATGCAATTTTAAAATGTGGTGGAATATAGGAGACCAGAGCGGGATCATCCTCTAGGCAACCTAGGCGAGTGCTTGGGGACTAGTGGGTGTGAAGGGGCCCACCTGCCACCTAGAGAGGGTCCCATTATATCTTAAAGTGGACCTGCACTCTTACACAGGACAGAAAGAAAACATAGAAAAATCCACCATGCATTTAGAGAGTTTAGCCTGTTTCATTTCCCCTCGTCTGTGACTAATCAGAAGTGTCATTTAATCTCTCAGTTGTGTCAGCTCAGGAATCTCGGCAGCCACAGCAGAGCGGCTAAATTGTAAACACAGGATGTTAACCCTATGTCTGCTTCCATGAAAGCAGGACATAGACGCACTGCAGATTTATTGCAGGATTTGTATCAGCTGTAACAAAGAAATGTTTTTCTGTAAAGGTTATTATGCTTTTGGGTATCTTTTAGAGCAGAGAGGAAGTTCTGAGTTCAGGTCCGCTTTAATCCAGATCTGCAGGAGCCAAAAAAAGGAATTCCACTTAAGTTTACAACCCTCTCGGTCTGTGCTCTGAATTCCAGCTATAGCAGCCTGCATGGTTGACAAGGGGTTACTGAGGCTTTAGAGGGCAGACCACACGTAGCCCATTTTTCTTAAATGTCTTTTTAGGAAGTTTTGAAAATCATTTTTCCTTTGAACTTTTACAATTATTTTTATGAGTAACTATAAGCTCTTTTTGAAAAAATAACATTTGACTTGTTCCTACTATTGGCCCTAACATACCTAACAAATTTGGTGATGTAAAGGGAGACACTGAGAGCCCGGTATGGTGTAGTATGTACTGTAAATGTGGGTATGAATGGGTAGTATAAGTATAAAATAATACTCACAAACCAGGGTTACCATCTAGGCAACCACTATGTAGGCAGGTGGGGAGAATTAGACTTGTCCCCACTCAGGATTCAAAAGTCGCTCTCTGTAGATCTGAAGAAAGGGGTCAAATCCCCTCCACCAGGGGTGGACTCAGGTAACGTGCAGGTGAACAGAGGCGCCAGAAGGATAAAAAAAACTACAATTGTTAAAAAGGAGGAGGTAGCGGTGGACTCACCCCCTCGAAGCAGACACAAGATGCTATTGATTAATATTCAGCAAAAATGTGTTTATTTACATACTCCAAATAGATGCAACGCATTTCGCAGGTATATCCCGCTTCATCAGGCTATAAAGGGAGCATAGAACTCATGCAGGTCTGATAAGCAGCTTAGTGCCTCTGTGCTGTGCAAAGAGGCGCTAAGCTCCTTAGCAAATTTGGTGATGATTCAAAGTATGGGGGCTTTGCATGTAAGAGTCAGCGCCATTAGCTTCAATGTCAATTTTTTGAATTCCAACAAACTTGTAGGAAACTCAGATTTACTAGGCGGAACTCTGTGGATGCATAATAATAATGCACTCATGCATGTGTTATGTTTAACTCGCCTCATTTCAGAACGCAGGAGAAAATGTTGCTTTTGTAAATGATTGCAATGAATAGTAATAATAATAACCACAGTCATGTATTAAGAAGCAGAGCATCACCATCAGGGCCGAATTTCTAAAAAGGACAGAGAGGCTCGGGCCTTGGGCGGCTGCAGCTCAAGAGGGCGCTTGGGTGTGAAATAGGGGTTGCTACATATGCAAGACAAGGCTGCAAATGAGGAGCAACACAGGAAGAGGGAAACTGATGCCCAAGGGAGCGGTTCATGAAAGAAAGGGGTTGCAGCTCGAGGAATGTAACACATGAAATGGGGATTGGACAGGGAGCCCCAACATCCTTGTCCTAGGAGCAGAAAAAGTATAAATCCGGCCTTGATCACCATTACTTAATATAACCTCTATAGCAGCTTTTCCCAACCTTTTTACCCTGGAGGAACCCTGCAAATAGCTTTTGGATCTCAAGGAACGCCTGCAAACAATGTTTTGATCTCGAGGAACCCCCGCATTTATTTTGCAGTAGGCATGGTCTTTAAAAGTATGTGTGGCTGTTTATTTCACTACCCCCATTACACTGCCACTCATTATACTGCCTCCTGAGCCCCTAATTTAGTGCTTTTTATTACAGTACTACCTATTATAGTGTACTCTATATACTTCCACCATGATGGGGGAAAATGCCAAGGAACCCCTGCAGAGTGCTCAAGGAACCCTGGTTGAGAAAGCCTGCTCTATAGCGTGGTCTGTACATGCTTATCTTATCTACTGAAATATTACTCCGCATTACACCTACTAGCTATAGTTTACTCTCCATAGTTCATTCAGGTGAACAGCCTCTGAACAATGAAAGGAAAGTGCAAAGCCTTTATTTAAAGAGAGTCTGAATCGAGAATAAATCTCGCTTCAGACCTCATAGATAGCAGGGGCACGTGTGCCCCTGCTAAAACGCCGCTATCCCGGCTTAACGGGGGTCCCTTCACCCCCAAATCCCCTCGGTGCAGCGGGGGAGCGCTTCCTGGTTGGGGCAGGGCTAACCGCTGCAGCCCTGCCCCACGCGCGTCTATCAGCGCGTATCTCCGCCTCTCCCCCGCCCCTCTCAGTCTTCCTTCACTGAGAGGGGCGGGGGAGAGGCGGCGATGCGCCGCTGATAGACGCGACTGGAGGCAGGGCTGCAGCCGTTAGCCCTGCCTCCAGGAGCGACCAAATCTACGACCAAGTCTTGCGGGGGGGGGATTTGGGGGTGAAGGGACCCCCGTTTAGCGGCGCGATAGCGACGGTTTAGCAGGAGCACACATGCCCCTGCTAACTATGAGCTCTGAAGCGAGATTTATTCTCGCTTCAGAGTCTCTTTAAAAGAAAAGCCATATAAATGTAGCAGATTTACAGGGGGGGAGGTCCCCTCACTGCTTGGATGGATCATCCATCTACAGATATCACTTGTGATACATATAAGCTTTTTCTAGGGATGTAACGTGAGTGTATTCAGTAAATAGCATTGGCCTGTTTCTCTTACCCCATTGAAAGCGCTCCCAGAACCTGTACCATCCTGTTGTCTGTGTGGCAGACGTTTCCAGGAAATGCCTGCATGGCCTATACCTGGGCTCTCAGGTCCTTGAAGTGTATGAGACAAGTGCATCAATTGAAAGGTATAGACAAGTGTCTGCACGGCAAGAGCCCACCTTGGTATTTTTAGCTTTGCGGACATTCTCTCTGGTAAGATGTTTGAGATTTCAAGATGCTCTCAGGGTTGGTGCGATTTACTAAAGAATTTGTGTAGTGAAGTATAGTGAAGCAAAGCAGCATTCAGTTCAAGTACATTAAAGCAAAACGACAAAAACAAACTTATGATATAAAGAATTGTATGTGTAGTACGGATAACGAATAGAACATCAGTAGCAAAGAAAAGAGTCTCATATTTTTATTTTTGGATTTATATAGCTTTCTTTTGTAACATTGCATCATTCTGTCATATTTGCAGTTTAGAAACCACACTCTCTTTTAAGTTATAAAACAAAGCAGAAATAATGACCCTTTGAACTTTTCCAGTGAACCTTATCTCAAACCGCCTCTCCCTTTTTCTTGGCTGGCTATGTGATTCAGAAAACAGGACTGGATTCAGCCCAATTGGTGGAAGCGCTCAGATACGCTCTTTTGCATATAACTGACTTTTTTTTTAACTCTTCCTATACTGGAACACAACATGAAACTTTTTTTATTTGCTACTAATGCTCATTTCTTGGCTGTACTAGAAACACAATTCATTGTGCCTATACACTTATAGATTTGCAGCAGATTCGACCATCAGATAGTTTCCTGTCAGATGCCTGTCAGGTCGAATCTGACAGGAATCTATCTGATGTGTGCCACACACCAGGAACAGATTTCCAATAGATTTCAGAATTAAATCTATTGAAAATCGATCGAAATGCAGTGTTGCACCATTCGATCCAATGCAACCCTATGGGCCATCGGTCTGCTGCCAGCAGCCAATCGACCTAGATTTTCTGCCCGGACTGATTGAGCAAATCAATAGAAATTGGTCGGAAATTGATGGATCAGTTGATCGATCGATCATGCTTCGATTTTTAACCAATTCGGTCAGAGCGGTCGAATCGGCCGTTTATCAATGGCAGTAATCTATCAGTGTATGGGTCACTTTAGTTTTCGTTTGTGTCCTGCACATAATTAGACTTGAAATGAAGGCATCTCCACTCCCCCAATATTTGTATTTTATGCCTGAGACAACAATAGTAAATGGCAGCGTTTTAACTGTCTTTCCTCTTTCTTCAGGTGTACACTCAGCATGGATGGACACAACATTTCCATTCAGACTTACCAATGGACCAAGAGCACCTATGGAAACGGCAGGAAGTACATCGCCACAGCTTACCCAGTAGTTTAAACTCCTCAGAAGACAAGAAAACGTTTCTCCATGGCCTCTGTGTGTACATTCCAGCAGGGCTCTTTGTGAACTAGGCTTATAATGGGATTATAATTTGGAACTGGGCTGCCTTGTATCAATTGTGAACTGGCCTGGGATTTGGGGGATTATAATATTACAATTGTAAACTGGACTGGCATTTTTGAGATAATTGTGAACCAGGATGGTATTTCTGTGATTATAGTATTAATTATGATTGTGAATGTATTGTACTGCCTGGTATTTTGGGGATTCTATCTGTGAACTGAGCTAATATTTTTAGAATTATAATTGCAAAGTAGACTGGTATTTTTAGAATTATAATTGTGAAATCGACTACCTGGTATTTTTGGAAATATGATTGTGAACTGGGCTAGTATTTTTGGGATTATAGTTGCAAAGTGGACAGGTATATTTTTGGATTATAAAACTACTGTTGCCGGAAGTTTTGCATTTTAGCATTGTATAGCATGTTGTTTTTTTTGTGACAAAAAAAACAAACAAAGTAAGGGCACTGCCAATTGGAACAACTATAAGGGTTTATATTTTGCATGTAACTTCTAAATGGTTGCATTTTTTAGGATCAATGTAAAAGAGGCACATGGACGAAATTCTGTAATGCACTATTCTGCGTTTGTGCATTGAGGCATGAGGCATAAGGATTTATGCTTTTGTGCTTTCTGTATACATTTGGAAGACACAACCCCGCAGGAAAACCGCTGCTAAGCCTTACATGGACACGTACATGTAGACCTTATTTATGGTACTGTGTCTTCCAGTATTCTTCTGTAATAATGGCAGCATTTGTGGAGGTCATAGTTACACTATTACCTGTGGACTTATTATTTTATTACTAGATCACAATGGTAATCTGTGACCAACTGCATATAGCATAACTGTAGGCCATTTCAGGTATAAGTTAAGTGATTGCCAATTGGGGCTTAGACGTAAAGGAACGTTGTAAATTTGTAATGATGATAAAGTAAATAAACTAAACACAGCTCCATGTAAGGCAGTGACTTTACTCCCAGTCAGGACTGTAAGTCACCTATTCCATATTAATACAATGCGGTGTGTCAATTTCATTGCACAGTCAACTATCAGCATGGTCACACAGAGCAGTAGTAGCTTCCTCCACCGACCTTCCCCTTCAAACAGATTCCATCTGGAAAGGCCACCAAGGCCCAGGTCTTGGGTGGCAGCTGGCCAAGGGGCGGCTGGACATGGAACTAGGAAGCTGCTGCCGAAGGAACCTGTATAGAACTGAAGGAGGCTGTTGTACATGAATGTTAGACATAGAAGAGGTGGCTACACAAAGAATAGGAGAGGGGGCTGCACATGGAAGGGAAGCTTCAAGAAACTTGGCCTGGGGATGGAAAAAGTATAAATCCGGCCTTGCTTGTGACATGATATCACATCCAGACAACTTCATCATTGCTAGTACTAGCAGATAAGCAGGTAAGGGGAAGGTGGGCAGCAACTTATATTACAACAATTTGTGGCCGGTAAGTGCAGTCAGTGCTCCATAAAGGGCTGTGTTTAATGTATTATCACTATAGAGTAGTTTTAATGATATTTAATGATACAGGTACTTCAGAGGTGCTATTTCATCCATATCTTCTGATTTTATTGATTTCTGATCACTAACATGTGATCTAAGAGAGTAGAGTTGATAAGTGAAATGAATGTGCAGTGGATGCTCAAATTTAAAATTTCCAAATAAATATAATAAGTAAAAGAAATCTGAGTTAGCGTTTTCGTAATGATTTCACCAGTAAAGATAGAAGAATTTTTAAGAATATATTCATGAACACTACTGACTCGGGGCAAAACATACAAACACTCAAAAGGGAACTTGGAATACACACAGATAACTCATCACCAAAAATAATCTGAAAGGACACTAAAGGTGAAAATAAACTAATGATATAAACAATTGTATCTATTTTCCTTCTCCTAAAACTGACTTTTTAAGATATTCCACAGTTTTATTTTATATTTAAATCTACTTTTTAAGTTTTTACTGTTTTATTGTTTTTGCTCAATGACACAATCACTGAAGTATGCCTGAGCTAAAATCTATGAACTATTGACCCTTTTTAACCCTTTTCCTGCTCTCAGAAACCATTTTCTGCAAGGGAAGTGTTTTAAAGTTGTAATTTCTTATCAGTGAGGGTCACACTCACACACTGTAATCTGACCCAGTCCTGACCCAAACAGGAACTGCAGAGAAAGTAAAAAAGGAACACAGCATAGTTATTTGTGTGCTAGGCACTGTACATACACATGTCTATCTCATCATGTCACACATCACCCCGGGTATCCTTTAAATTCAGCTTTCAAGTGAAAATGCCATCGAAAATCATTTTGTAATAAGTTTGAGATTTTGGGGCATTTTTTGCTTATTCTTACACTAAAGATAAAGAAAAAATGTTGTGCTAAAATAAACAGGTTTTTTTTACCATATTGCGAAAATACTATTTATTTTCGTGCAAATCTTCTCAAAATTGAAAATGCCATTTTTGATGTGAAAATGACTATGGCGAAAATTTGTGAGCAACACTGCTCATCACTTGTTATGCTCATAATTCTATGATCTGTAGACCACTTTAAAATAAAGGTATATACAGACATTATCAGTAGATTCATATAGTATGGTGTAACAGATTACCAAATAATTGATCACTTATTTAAAAAATGAAATAGTATTTTTAAAGGGGTGATTATATTCTACAGTGAATTTATTGCCTAGCATAATTACCGTAAAGTGGCAATCCACATCTTAATTCATCTGTTTGGAGACTTGGAATGTAAGTATTAAACATCTATTTGCAAAAAGAACAAGAAACAAGGGCCTTCTCTTCTCTGGATTCTATTGTGGCTGTGGATCTGCGTCAAATATGGCAAACAGAGCGCTTAAAGGAGTCATCAGGCAACCCCCCACCCCCGCTCTTCTTACCTGCCCCTTGCAGCTGACATGTCCCACGCCGCAGCTTCATGCTCAGCCGCCTGCTCGGGGTCTCCGCCAGTGCAGAGGCCGACCTCGAGATCGACTCTACTGTGCCTGCATGACCGCCGCTGTCAATCAAGCCCAAGTTGTCCGCAGTGTACTGCACAGGCACAGAACTACTGCGCCTGCACAGTACACCGTGGACAACATGGACTTGAGTTACAGCAGCGCTCGCGCAGGCGCACCAGAGAAGGTCAGCATCTGCACTGGCAGGGACCCCGGGCCAGCAGCTGAGTGCGGAGCTGCAACGTGGGACATGTCAGCTGCAAAGGGCTGGAGGAAGCCCCGGGTAAGTAGAGCGCATGGGGGGGGGGAGGGTTTGCCTGATGACTCCTTTAAAGTGTACCAGAGATGAATAATACAAAAAAATTCTTACATTCCTTGGGCTTCCTTCAGCTAGAGATGGCCCGAACGATTTGCCGCCGAACAGTTCCCGGCGAACTTCCCGGGTTCGTGATCGCGGAGAACCGCGAACTTTTCCGGAAGTTCGATTTGCCCCCATAGTACATCATTAGAGTCAACTTTGAGCCTCTACATCACAGTCAGCAGCAGGCATATTGTAGCCAATCAGGCTACACTCCCTCCTGGAGCCCCCCCCCCTTATAAATTGCAGGGTCAGGCATTGGACTCACTTGTGTGCCTGCAGTAATTAGAGAAGGGAGAGCTGCTGCAGACTCTCATAGGAAAAGCTTAGTTAGGCTCTTGTAGGCTTGAAAGCTTGCTCCTTGCTTATTCTTATTGCTAAAAAAAAGCACCCGTCAACAGCTCTTTTGAGAGCTAATCTTGTTCTTGTGATCTATTTTTTTTGTGTGTTTGTGGCCCACTTGCATAATATTTATATACAGCCCTGTCAGTCAGTTGCAGCTGGCCTTTGGCCCCTTAAATCCTACCGTGCCACTGCCATGCCCAGCACATTCAGTGACTACCTGTGTGTG
Organism: Hyperolius riggenbachi; assembly: GCF_040937935.1. NCBI lineage: Eukaryota > Metazoa > Chordata > Amphibia > Anura > Hyperoliidae > Hyperolius > Hyperolius riggenbachi. The sequence continues at coordinate 120,771,548 of NC_090647.1, forward strand.
TGACAGGCAGCTGCACATTTGTAATCCCAATGACTGCACCTGTTCACTGTTTAGTCCACCTACCTACCTACGTGAGCGCATGCATTGTTAATACCACCAGTCATTGCACCTGTTCATGGTACGTGTGTTTGTGTGACAGGTGCACATTTGTAATACCCAGCAGCACTGCATATACCTACCTGGTTTTCAGTGTACCCACCTACGTGAGCACACGCAGTGTCCTATTTAATACCACCAGTCACTGTACCTGTTCACGGTACGTGTGTGTGACAGGTGCACATTTGTAATACCCATCACTGCATATACCAACCTGTTGTTCAGTGCACCCACCCACCTACGTGAGCGCACGCAGTGTGCTATTTAATACCACCAGCCACTGTACCTGTTCACGGTACTTGTGTGTGACAGGTGCACATTTGTAATACCCATAACTGCATATACCTACCTGTTGTTCAGTGCACCCACCTACCTAGCTTGTCGTCAGAAACAGCTGGTGGCAGTGTCTGGCACCATGTATCGCCACCTATGGACAGCCAGCCAACATGCCCTTCAACGTCAGCTGCTGATGCCACCATAGTGCCATCACCCCAGGGGGGCTCAGCGGTTTGGACATTTTTTTGTTTGTCTGCCTTAGATCAGAGCAATGCCATCTGTTCTCTCTGCCTCCAAAAAATGAGCCATGGAAAGGCCAACACCCACGTAGGGACAACTGCCTTACGAAGGCACATGCAGAAAAGGCACAAACTGCAATGGGAAGAGCACCAGAGGAAAAGTAGCACACAAAAAAAAAGCCACCCTCCTTCTCCTTTTCCTCCAGGTGCAGCATCTTCAGCCGCTTTCTTCCTTGCACCTTCACAATCACAGCCACCCTCCTCCACTCCGCCTCTCACCTTGAGTGGTTCCTGATCCTCTGCCCACAGCAGCAGTCAGGTGTCCGTGAGGGAAATCTTTGAGTGGAAGAAGCCAATTTCTACCAGTCACCCCCTTGCCCGGCGTCTGAGAGCTGGCTTGGCAGAAATGTTAGCTCGTCAGCTGTTACCATACCAGCTGGTGGACTCTGAGGCCTTCCGTAAATTTTTGGCCATTGGGACACCGCAGTGGAACATACCAGGCTGCAATTATTTCTCTAAAAAGGCGATATCCAAACTGTACCACGAAGTTGAGAGGCAAGTGGTGTCATCTTTGGTACACAGTGTTGGATCAAGGGTCCATCTGACCACGGATGCCTGGTCTGCCAAGCACGGTCAGGGCAGGTACTTACACAGCCCAATGGGTCAACCTGGTGACCACTGACAAGCAGGGAGTATATGGCTGTGCAGCGGACCTAGTTGTGACACCTCCACGGCTTGCAGGCAGGCCTGCTGCCACCTCCTCTCCTCCTGCTACATCCTCTTCGCTGTCATCCTCCTCCTCCTCCTTGGCTGAGTGGCAGCGCAACGCTACTGGTGCTGCGATCTCCTCTCCAGCTACACAGCCCCAGCTGCCCAGGGCCTATACTGCATGTCAGGTACGAAAGTGTCTTGCCATCTTAGACATGTCTTGCCTCAAAGCGGAGAGTCACACTGGAGCAGCTCTCCTGGCTGCTCTGAACAAACAGGTGGATCAGTGGCTGACCCCGCACCAACTGAAGATCGGCAACGTGGTGTGTGACAATGGCAGCAATCTAATTTCGGCTTTAAATATGGGAAAGTTGACACATGTAATCTGCATGGCACATGTGCTCAATCTCGTAATTCAGAGATTTGTGTTCAAGTACCCAGGCTTACAGGATGTCCTGAAGCAGTCCAGGAAGGTGTGTGGGCATTTCAGGTGGTCTTATATGGCCATGGCACGCTTTGCCGATATTCAGCGGAGAAGCAACTTGCCGGTGAGACGCTTGATTTGCGATAGCCCGACTCGCAGGAATTCGACCCTCCTGATCTTCAACCGCCTGCTACAACAAGAGAAAGCCATCAAACAGTATCTCACTACAGTCAAAGGACACAGTCTGGGGAGATGGGGATGTTCTGGCCGAAGTACTGGACACTGATGCAAAATGCCTGCAGGCTCATGCGGCTGTTTGAGGAGGTGACAAACCTGGTGAGTTGCAGTGAAGGCGCCATCAGCGACTTGATCCCATATGCCTTCTTCCTACAGCGTGCCATGCGTAGAGTGGTGGATCAAGCTGTGGAGGAGCGCGAACAGGAACAGGAATGGGAGGAAGAGTTGTGGGATCAATTCTCAGCAGAAGCAGATGATTCCTCAACACCTGCGGCAGCACAGAGGGGGAAGGAGGAGTAGGAGGAAGAGTTGTTTGGGGAAGAGGCGTCAGATGATGAAAAAGGTGTTGTTTTGGAGGAGGAGGATGAGTCTGAAGAAAAACCGCAGCAGGTCTCGCAGGGGGCTTGTGCTGCTCAACTTTCCTGAGGTATTGTTCGTGGCTGGGGGAGGGCGAGAACTTAGCTGACATCACTGAGGAAGAGCAAGAGGAGATGAATAGTACGTCTGCATCCAACTTTGTGCACATGGCGTTTTTCATGCTGTCCAGCCTGTTGAGGGACCCCCGTATAAAAAAAAAACTCAAGGGGAATGACCTGTACTGGGTGGACATGCTACTAGACCCTCGGTATAGGCACAAAGTGGTGGAGATGTTTCCAAATCACCAGAAGGCAGAAAGGATGCAGCACTTGCAGAACAAGCTGGCAACTATGCTTTACAATGCGTTTAGGGGTGATGTCACAGCACAACACAATAAAGGTACCACTGCCAGTAAACCTTCTCCCATGTCCACGCAGGCAAGGACAGGCCGCTCCAGTGATCTCATGGTGATGTTGGACGTGCGAACATTCTTTAGTCCAACGCCTCACCTTAGCACTTCCGGATCCACCCTCCACCAACGCCTGGACAAGCAGGTAGCCGACTACCTGGCCGTAAGTGTGGATGTAGACACTGTGAGCAGCAATGAACCCTTGGACTACTGGGTGCGCAGGCTTGACCTGTGGCCAGAGCTGTCCCAATTTGCCATCCAACTTCTGTCTTGCCTTGTCTCAAGTGTCCTGTCAGAAAGGACCTTCAGCGCAGCTGGAGTCATTGTCACTGAGAAGAGAAGTCGGCAGTCAAAAAAGTATTCAGTACCTCACCTTTATCAAAATGAATGAGGCATGGATCCCAGAGGGCTACTGCCCGCCCGAAGACTAAGTCAGTCCCCACACACAGCATCTCTGCCTGCATGCCGTTTGACTTCCTGCCCCATGACTAAGTCGGTCTCCACACAGCATCTCTGACTGCAGGCCGCTTCACTGCCTTCTCCGCCACCACCAACAAGGTCCAGGACTCCAGGCGGATTCCTGAATTTTTAAGGTCGCTGCTAGCAGCGGCTGCTGTAATAATTTTTCTGGTGCGTGTACATGCCTGCCTAATTTTTCTGGCTGCACTGCGGCTGCTGCAACAACAAAACAAAAGGCATGTACATGTGTCAATTCCCCTTCGTGATCATTACCTTGCCGCTGTGAAGGGGCTTGCGTATCACAATGAAGCAATGACCGCCGGCTATATTAATGTTTTTTGGGGGGGGGGGGGGGGCACACCAACGATAATAAGGTTGTTGCTTCATTGTGGACAGACCAAATTTTTGATCAGCTGGACAATCACTATTGTTCTGTCATCGAGCTACCTTAGCCTGGCGACCATATGGGCTTGAAAACCGCTATCGCCTGCACTCTCGCAATGGTGGCACCAGTCCAGCACAGCCGTCACAACTTAAACAGCTGTTTGCGGTTGCATTACACAGTGAGTTTGGTGTGTCAGTGTGAAGCAGTACTCTAATTACACTCCCTGATTGATGTATACACATGCAAGATGTTTTAAAGCACGTTATGCCTCCAATTTAGCATGCAATGTGATTTCTGCCCTTAAAACGCTGCTTTGCATCAAATCCAGATTTTTCCCTGGGACTTTTGGCATCTATCTCACTCCCCCATGCACAAACTCAGATGTTAGACTCCTTTAAACATCTTTTCCATCACCTTTGTGGCCAGCATAAATGTTTTAAGTTTTCAAAGTTCGCCTCCCCATTGAAGTCTATTGCGGTTCGCGAAAGTTCGCAAATTCACAACAGTGGCGTAGCTAAGGAGCTGTGGGCCCCGATGCAAGTTTTACAATGGGGCCCCCCAAGCACTCTATACATAACAATTTATACGGCGCACCAAAATCTGCCAATGGCAACTACAGTGTCAGAGGTGCAAGAAGGGGATGGGGAACAGTTAGTTAATGATTACCACTATTCAAAGTATCTACAGAAGTCATTATTATGCGCATAGGACCAATAGAGAGCTAATTCTGTAGTTAAGGGAGGGCCCTTCGGGGCCCCTCTGGCCCAAGGGCCCCGATGCGGTCGCTACCTCTGCACCCCCTATTGCTACGCCCCTGCCGTTTGCGGAGGTTCGCAAACCTGGTTTGCGATCCTAAAATCGGAGGTTCGGGCCATATCTACCTCCAGCCCCCTCCAGCCTGATCACTTTCTCGGCGCCGTCCTACAGCTCCTCAATCTTCTGTAAGCAGTCCTGAAATCTTCAGCCATTCGGGCCCAGTCGGCGCATGCGTAGAGTGGCTTTGCATGCTCCCCATCCCACTCGCGCAGCCAGGAGAGTTCTGCGCCCTGTACAGGCATAGAAAGCTCCTGGTGATGGAAGTGGGGCAGGTGCATGCAGCTGGGCTGTGCATGTGCAGTAAGCCCCAACCAGCCAAGATACTGGGACCCCTTATGGAAAATCAAGGAGGCAGAGGATGGCACTGAGGGAGCGATCAGGCTGGAGGGGGCTGTTTGAAGCCCCAGGTATGTATAATTCATTTATTTTTTTATTCATCTCTGGTTTCAATTAAGAAATACCCTGGTGTCTACTCTGCTCCTGTGAAGCCAGTGGCATTCCAAAACTATTGAGTTGTGAATGCGGTATTTAACAATCTAAAATGAGGTCAGGTCACTACTTACCACAAAAAAGGCGATCTGCAGATAGCAAAGTGTCACTCCAGCGGCAGTGAGACGCAGGCTCTCATTAAAAATCACAAACAGTAAACGCTACTTGTAAACACTACTTCCGTGTTCTATTAAAAGAACACAATAATCAGTTTAGTGCTATCTTGTTGCCAAAAGTAAAATGCAGCCTAACATACCATCACATTCATAAAAATACATTTACATATATACATTTTGTTGTTAATAATGTTTAACTCCTTAAAAAAGGAGCTGTTAGGTATAAGGTCTCAGAGAAAATAAACACATATATCAGTAGCTAAATATAGGCTGTACTTACATTACATATGCATTTCACTGTCCACGTTTGGATTTCACAGAATTTTTATATAGTATATGCAGAGAATGATGCTCCTGACAGCTCATGGCAGGTTCCATGATTGTCTTTCTCCTATGAAGCCAAATGTGTCGTCATGTCCTCCCTGCTTCCTGATCACAGAAAAGCTCGTACTGAATAACACTAGTGTGCAGTGAATATTAATTAGCCATGTGGCTAGGAACAATAGCGGACTCCTGCAGTGTACTCTGCCGGGAGATTTATCAGTGCTGTGCACTGAACTGAGTTACATGCTATTGTTACTTGACCCTGTAACTTCTCATTAGCACCTGAGGGGAGGGCCCCAGAATGCTTTGCAGTATGGTATGCGGCTTGCGTCCTCTTAAGAGCTTGGGAATAACAGCTTTGCTGATAAGCACACATCAAATGAAAGAGAGATTTTTATCTTCACTATTGCCTTTTTGGCTTCCGTCTAAACTGTTTAACACAGGAGAATAGAGGTTTAAATTAGCTTCTGCAGCCTGACAGTTACTCTTTAAACCCCTACCCTATAGTTACCAAAATAAAATAAAAAATAAAAAATTACACCATTTAACAAACCAAAACATTAATAGTTACTTTATGGACTTTATAATATGTACAGTATGTTATGAGGGTATATTACTGTTAATTTTGCTAATAAAGGCTCATAATTACTGTTATAGTAATAAAAAAATCCCAAAACGGAAAAAATGCACCTTTACAGATAAAATAGATAAAATATTATTGCCATACATTGTACTAGAGGCGCAATTTAAATGTTGTAATAACTACGACAAATGGGCAAATAAAACATGTGGGTTTTATGTATCGAAGTACATTTTATTTTTAAAACTATAATGGCTGAACACTGAGAAATAATGATTTTTTTCCTTTTTGTTCTGATTATTCCCTTTAGAATGCATATAAAATAAAGTAATTCCTAGCAAAGTACCAAGTACCACCCAAAAAAAGCCTAATTTGTGGTGAATAAAACAAGATATAGATCATTTCGATATGTTAAATAACAATAAAGTTATTGGCAAATAGATGGGAGGAGCATAATGTCACTCTGTTTTTTAAGGGAAAAAAACTGTGGTTGGCAAGTGGTTAACAAGCACAATATTTAAAACCGCGCTAAAATTTACAATGATACACCCAATACGGACCATATACTTTGGTGGAGCGCCACAGTATAAAAAACCTCCTCAGGTCACAAGTCAATGTATTCCACCGTGCTACCGCTCAATGTCCAATGGCTGCAACCCTCCTCAGATACTTGAGTCTTCAGACATATGTACACCTTTAAATAGAAAGCATCACAAGAGACATATCATAGTGCATGCTTAAAAACAAGAAGAGAATCGAGAGCCCAATATGGTGCAGTATTGTCAGGCAATAAAAAGGCAATAGTTCATGTATTTTCACTATTGAGACACTGCAATTGAGCCAAGGCAAACATTAAATCTGTTTTGTAAATGTTTATACATAAAATAAGACCTTGAGTTAGCTAAAAAAAGTCATTTTCAGGAGTAGGAGTACAGATCAAATTGTATATCACATTCGTTTATTTTCATCTTGGGTTCACTTTAAGAAGGCAAACTTCTGTTTTGTAACTCTATTACAGTACAGTATATTCTACTCTTTGCCTTTCATTCTCTAAGTAAATAAACACAAATTACCACTAGAGGTCACAACAGACACAAAAATTGGGTTGAGCATAAAACTACAGCCAGTTCGTTAGCAAAGGTATTCAGCTAGTGTTCAATCCCAACCACTATATAAATATTTATATATATATATATATATATATATATGTATGTATGTATATATATATATATATATATATATATATATATATATATATATGTATGTATATATATATATATATATATATATATATATATATATATATATATATATATATATATATATATATATATATCTCAACATTTAAGTACCGTATGTGTAAATCCTGTGTAAATGTTAAAGTAAACCAAGTCAAATTGTGAAGCTTTGATACTTACCCGGGGCTTACTCCAGCCCCATAAGCTTGTCTGAGTCCCACGCCGTCTTCCCACAGTCTACCATTCAGCCGCGAATAGCCACGGTAACAGGGTCAGTCGGGTCCAGTCTGGGTCTTCTGCTCATGCGCAGTAGATCCGAACTGAAACGACTGAGCCAGCTACTGGGGCTGACCGCGGCTGATCGGCAGACCGTGGGAGGACGGAATGGGACTCAGATGAACTTATGGGGCTGGAAGAAGCCCCGGATAAGTATCAAAGCTTTACAATTTAATGTCTCTGGTACACTTTAAAGTGTACAGTATGTCCAGTCACAGAAATCGAACATTATTGATTGGCCATGTTACAACTGAATGGTCTATCATAAATTTGAATCCTGAATTTTGATGCCGCCTCCTGAGTCTTCTGTCCCATAGCCTCAGTGTGGAAATTAGTCACAGGAACAGATTAGCCTAATTAGCCAGAATATTGCTGCAACAATTATCTTTTTCATTTGTGAGGTTAGCATTGCCCCTGTGTTTTAGTTTATCTGAGTTTCATTGAGGTAACGAAATAATGATTGTGAACCAGATCTATGTTTTCTATTCTAATCTCAGTAGATTTTTTTTTACCTTGAAGGTGGAGAGTTTATTGAAAGTGAAATTTCACTTTAAGGGCTTGTTCACATTGCAGGCGTTTTTTTGTTTTTTTTTGGCCCGCGTGCGGTTTTTAAAAATGCCCCCCCGATCTTGTGGACAATGAATTTCTATGAGGAGGTTCATATCAGCGCGGGTCGTGCACTGTGCGGCTAGCAAAGCGGTGTGTGTACCATTTTCAGGGCGATTCCGCCTCAATGGAAGGTAAAGGAAAATCGGAATAATACATTGTATTTATTCTTTTCCGGGTCAAAGACTTCACTCCCTGACTTGCTTCAGGGAGCGAATTACAACACCGCTCTGAAAAAACGCTTAGAAATCCGCTAAGCACAAAAACAAATTGCCCACCCAAGCACCAGGAATCAGAAAAAAAATATGCGTCAAAAACCGCCGAACGCGGACGGACACGCGAAAGGAACGCAATGTAAACAAGGCCTCAAGATGAACTGATGTTAGAGGAATATGGAGACTGACATATTTATTTCTGTTTAAACAATGCACATTGCCTGGCGTTCCTGCTGATCCTCTGGCTCTAATATTTATAGCCATTGACCATGAACATGATCAGATGTTTCTGACAAAAAACTGACAAGATTAGCTGCATGCTTGTTTCGTTTGTGTCATTCAGACACTGCTTATCAGAAAGATCAGCAGGACTGCCAGGCAACTGGTATTATTTAAAAGGAAATAAATATGGCAGCCTCCGTAGGTCTTTTCACCACAGGTTCCTTTTAAACACTCCAGAAAACAAACACAGGTACACAGCTGCCTACATGTACTTTTATTACATTTCACTTCAGCGGTGCGCTCTAATGCCTGGTACACATCATGCCATTTCCTTTAAAGCGCACATGCGCCGTACTGCCACGCCGGCCGCCGTGATGACGCGAGGCGACCGGCGAGTGACGTCAGCTGCGTCATACACGGAAGGAGCAGCCCGGCACTCGGCCGAGTGTCGCCCGGGCTGCGGCCGGTCAGCCATTCCGGAGCGGGGACATGGAGAGGAGCCAGGACGCCGTCGTGGGACCTCCCGACCAGCACTGGGCTGGAGAAAGCCCCAGGTGAGTACAACTTTCATTTTTTGGCTGAGCTCGGAGTCTCTTTAAAGGACATCTGAGGTGAAAAAAAGGTGATGAGAAAAACAATTGTATATATCCTCATTCTCCTAAAAATGACTTTTTTTTAGATATCCAACAGTTTTATTTTATATTTAAATCTAGTTTTTAAGTTTTTACGGTTTAATGGTCTCTGCTCAATGGCACCTTCATTGAAGTATGCTGGAGCACAAATCTATGAATTATTGATGCTTTTTTTTATCTTTTTCCTGCCCTCAGAAGCCATTCTCTGCTAAGAAAGTGTTTTATGGCTGCACTTATTTATCAGGGAGAGTTATGCTATAGCGTGACCCAGTCTGACCCAGGCAGAAACTGTCACTTGCATATCTGATGTTTAACTTTTTCAGGCATGGAAAGAAAAAAAGAAACACAGCCTATTTATTTGTGTGCTAGGCACTCTACATACACATGTCTATCTCATCATGTCACATGTCACCTCGGTTGTTCTTTAAAAAAAAAGAATGGCTGATTAATAGGACAGCGTTTTAACCTGTGATCCTGGATCTTCACTCTAAAATGTGCAGGTGTCACAAAAAATCAATGAAGAATAATAATGATTAATAATTGTAAGTGCATCCTTCTCTTGCTTCGAGTAAGAGCCCTGTTCATATGGATGGATTTCCCTCAGCACCTCCCTCTGTGCAAAACATAGTAGAAATACTGTAAAATGTATGTGCACAAAAACTGAGGGGCATAAACACTATAGGCTTTAAGCTTTATCAAACACTTTATCAAACGTTTGATAATTTACCTCATGAGTAAAATCTAATTTTGAATTCACTAAGGTGTTATAGATTTATTGAACATTTTATCGCTAAAACATTGATAAATCTATAACACCTGAGTAAATTCAAAATTAAATTTTACTCATGAGGTAAATTATCAAAGTGTTTGATAAAGATTAGTGAATTGAGGCCATTATGATCTACCTAGCCATAGTGATATAATACAAATGCATTTCACATAGATGGAGTTTTACTTCAGTTTCCATGAAATGTGGCACTTCAGTGAGATAGCGAGTTCCCCACAGAGCTCCCCTTTTATTATCCAGCCCAAGCCTCTAGCAGTGATCAGATCGCCGGCTAACAGTCCCAGTTCCCTCCTTTTGTTGGGAACACATCGCTGGAAAGGTTAATAAGAACATAGCAATTGAGAAGTGGGAGGCAGCGGGGAGAGGGAGGGCAGGAGGGAGGGGATGCAGGGATGATGCAAAAGACAGTTGAAAACCTAAAAGCTGACAGATGGGCCGCTTTCAATTTGTATTCCCCCGAGAAGCCTTTAGCAAAGCAATACCCCCTGACCAGGCCCAGCGAAGGGGCCGCCACAAAGCAACAGGAGCACCAATAGGGCACTGACACTCACGTTCCCACTAATAAGTAATGATTTAGTTATTAGTGGTTGTTTACTCCCTTGCCCTCTCTTGCTCCATATATATATATAGTTATTATGTGTATTTGTTGTGACATATTACAGTATTAAATAAACTGTTGAAAGTAGTTTAGAACACTTTAAAAGCACGTTGAAGTCAACCAGAAAAACATAGTTTATACATTGGCCTCAATTCACTAAGCAATACTGCATACAGCTGATTTTACCGATCACCTTGCCAAATGCCAAATCTCTAAACCTATTACCAGAGTAAAATTAACAACTAGAGAGGTAAAAATCTCAAGAAATATCAAGAGAGTGCATTTCATAAAGATGAAAGCATTCAGTAAATCACGTAAAAGTGTTCAGTATTTATCTCCAGCTCTGACCAGCAGGTAACTTTTAATCTACATGTGGTAACAGTTGACAGGTGTAGCAGACAGCTAATAGGGAAAGCCTCATTTGGTCCAATACGCAGGCAGGCGGGACTTGAGGAGGACAGAGCATGAAAATGGGACATCTAAAAATACTTTTCTGTATCACTTTAGATGTGCATATCTGTGTACTGATACACAGAAGAGCTCCCTCTAGCTAGCATGTGTGCACGTCTAAAGGGATGCCGGGGATGCACCAGATAGAAAAAAAACAAGGGCTTCCTGCCAAACCTACTCCACAGCCGGTGAGACTTACATTGAAGCATTTTTATTGTATTTGTTTTTGAATGGGGGGGGGGGGGGGGGTCTTACCAGACTTCTACCCCATGTGGGAAATCTTAGTGAGTTTTGAAAAAATGTTAACTACCAAATGAGGTATTTTACCGACCTAAATTATTTTACCGAACTGCCCTTAGTGAATTGAGGCTTCAGGGCCAGATTCATTAAGCTGCGCTGCTATAGCAGCAGGAGCTAAATACCACCAGTGAGAGCTAAATACAGGGCCGTACGCTATGCGGTAGTGATGCGTAGCATGCGCTTCTATATTACCTGGGCTCGTTATTATATACCGGCTGCTCCTTGCATGCACTGTGCATCAGCCGTTACTACGTCAATTAATGTAGAAGCGGTCGTGCTAGTGAATTATCACAGTCACGATACTTCACATCTCACGGTACATGCAAAGAGCAGCAGGAGCAGCTACTCCATGATCCCCCGTTGCTGATTGGTGCCCCTCTCCATATTGAGGCCACGTAGCTCTTCTTCCTGAAGAGCCCACTCACGCATGCACAGTAGCATGGAGCCCATGGTTTCAGGTTACTGCGCATGCGCGAGCGGACTCCGCAGGCTACTGCACGGACACACTGTAGTAAGAGAAGCTGCGCAGCTCCGATGTGATTAGCGGCAATGCCTTGTCACTAAACCTTCTGGGGGACGCGTTCAGCAGTGGAAAACAATGGACGGTAAGTATCTAATTTTGTACCCGAGCTTCAGCTCCAGTACTCTTAAAAAGGCATTTTATTAGTGACAAGGTGTTAAAATATCAACTTGGAGAAAACTAAGGAGAAAAAGAAAATTGCATTTGGGCCAATGTCTCATATGTGCTAACAAAGTTTTCTTCATATACAAAATATACAGTGGCGTAGCTAAGAAGCTATGGACCCCGGTGCAAGTTTTACATTGGGGCCCCTAAGCACTCTATAAATAACAATTGATGTGGCACACCAAAACCTGCCAAGGACAGCCACTGTATCAGAAATGCAAGAAGGGGATGGGGAACAGTTTGTTAACAATTACTACTATTTAAAGAGACTCTGTAACAAACTTTTGAGCCTTATTTCTTCTGTCCTATAAGCTCCTATTACTGTTCTAATGTGGTCTGCCTTACTGCAGCCTTTCCTACTTGCACTGTCTCTGTAATAAATCTTATCTTCTTTCCTCTGTCGTGTCTGACGGTCTGAGGCTGGAATGTGTGGAATGTGCAGCACTGCTTGTCATTGGCAGAAGCTTTACACACCCCCTCCACGCTCTGCATGAGTCACACAGTAAGCTAGTTCTCAGCCTATGATACTCTGGTTAGAAGCCAGTCTTTTGTTTGTAAACACTGCCTAAAACTGTTAATTACAAACCAGGATTGCAGCAGGGAGTGGCAGAAACAGCACAGAGGGGCCCAGGAGAACATAAGGAATAGAATGGTATGCTTTTTATTGTAAGAATTTTAGAGTACAGATTCTCTTTTAAGCATCTATAGAAGTGATTATTACCAGCACAGGACCAATAAAGAGCTAATACTTTGGTTGCGGTGGGTCCCCTCTAGCCCAAGGGCCCCGATGTGCTGGCTACCTCTGCAACCCCTATTGCTACGCCACTGAAAATATACTGTATTGTTTTTATTATTACCTACTTTTGTTGTTACATTTTACTATGTTGTATAACCTGTTTAAAGAGAACCCGAGGTGGGAATTACTAATACTATTGGGGCACAGAGGCTGGTTGCGCACACTAAGACCAGCCTCTGTTGCCCCATCGTGTGCCTCCATGTCCCCCCTGCTCGCCGCTATAGACCCCGCAGTGTTGGCGACACGCAGCGTGTCACCAGCACAATGTTTACCTAAGCACTGTCCGTCAGCGCCGCTCCCCCGCCTCCTCCGCATCGCCGCTACCCGCCCGCGTCACTTCCCTCCTATCAGCGGGAGGGAAGGGACACGGGCGGGTGCGCCGATGCGGAGGAGGTGGGGGAGCGGCGCTGACAGACAACGCTAAGGTAAACATTGTGCTGGCGACACGCTGCGTGTCGCCAGCACTGCGGGGTCTATAGCGGCGAGCAGGGGGGACATGGAGGCACACGATGGGGCAACAGAGGCTGGTCTTAGTGTGCGCAACCAGCCTCTGTGCCCCAATAGTATTAGTAATTCCCACCTCGGGTTCTCTTTAAAACAAACCTGTGGGAAACTTTGGACAAAAATTTATACTTTAGTAAAAGGAAGTCTCTGTATCCTCCAGAGGCTTCCCCCGTCACCTTCCAACTTGCTGCTAGCAGCCCTAGGACAATCCAAAGTTCGCGGGCCTGCTCCAATATGAGAACAAGCACAGGTGCATAGAAGTAGTGTTGGGCGAACAGTGTTCGCCACTGTTCGGGTTCTGCAGATCATCACCCTGTTCGGGTGATGTTCGAGTTCGGCCGAACACCTGATGGTGTTCGGCCTTTTAAGTTCGGGTTCGCCCCGAACTACTGAATGGCCGCCGAACATGCCGCAATACGGCCCCCCTATGGGGTCACAGGCATAAGGGGGGAGCATGCCCCGATCGCGGGGGGGGGGGTCGGAAATTCCCCCCACCCCCTCCGCTAGCTCTCCCCCCTCTGCCCGCTTCCCCATACAAAAGTTTAAGGCAAGTTAAATAGTACTTGGTGGCTGGCACTGGCAGTGGAGTGAGGAGGAGGAGGAGTCCGAGTAGCAGAGTGACGCGTTGAGGCCGGGCAGCGGGCGGTTCAGCGGTAGTACCCTTGTGGTACTTCCGCCCTTTCTCTGACCTCACGTCCTCTGCATACGAGGGTACGCGTCACGCGTACCCTCGTATGCGTCATCACGTAGAGGACGTGAGGTCAGAGAAAGGGCGGAAGTACCACAAGGGTACTACCGCTGAACCGCCCGCTGCCCGGCCTCAACGCGTCACTCTGCTACTCGGACTCCTCCTCCTCCTCACTCCACTGCCAGTGCCAGCCACCAAGTACTATTTAACTTGCCTTAAACTTTTTTTTATGGGGAAGCGGGCAGAGGGGGGAGCGCTAGCGGAGGGGGTGAGGGGAATTTCCGTTCCCCCCCCCCCCCGCGATCGGGGCATGCGCCCCCCTTATGCCTGCGACCCCATAGGGCCCCCAAAATGGGCATGTTCGGGGGTCCCATTGACTTCCATTGAGTTTGGCGTTCGGGCCGAACATGCCGAACATCTGGCCCATGTTCGGCCTGTTCGGCCCGAACCCGAACATCCTGGTGTTCGCCCAACACTACATAGAAGTAGGGATGGTCACTGTGGTGTAATCACGGAAGCCTGTGTGACAAAGATTGTATTCCATGGGGTGTGAGCCGGCACTCCATCAGTAAGGATTTCAGGTGCTTGATATCGTGGTGTAGGCAGGAACCATGCAGAATCAATGTCAACAAGAAATATCAGCACTCCATCTTCAAATGTAATGCGCTCTTTAATGAGCTATGTCTCCACACCAGGTGCCGACAATTGTTTTGAGGGCCACACAGGGTCCCCCTTTCTCAGGGGCATAGCAATAGGGGTTGCAGAGGTTGCGACCGCATCGGGGCCCTTGGGCCAGAGGGGCCCCCGGAGGGCCCTCCTTCAAGTACAGTATTAGTTTCCTATTGGTTCTGTGCTCATATTAATTACTTCTATAGATACTTTGAATAGTGGCAATCATTAACAAAGTGCTCCCCATCTCCTTTTTGCACCTCTGACACTGTAGTTGCCATTGGCAGGTTTTGGTGCGCTGTATCAATTGTTATGTATAGAGTGCTTGGGGGACCCCATTGTAAAACTTGCATCGGGCCCACAGCTCCTTAGCTATGCCACTGCCCTTTCTCAAGGCGTGTCTTGAGTAATCAGACTCCTTGAGACCAGGAGCCAAATGGTGTAGTATCGTAGGATAAACTTAGCTCAATATTACAAGAGTAGTTATATACTCACAAAGGTGGGTTGCAGAACCTGTTACCACCATATATCGCCTACGGGGAAAACACCATCTCCGTTCGGTACTCCAGGTCTTGCCGGAACCAGGTGATCTCTCTCCTGGTTTGCATCACACTAGTGGGAAGGACACCTCCAAAGGAGGTGTAGTGGGCAATGAAGAAGGGTGGAGGCACCCCAAAATAAATATCTCTGTTAGAGTATACATTATAAAGTAAATACATGAGCTATCTTACGTCTCCAGATGAACCAAAGCAGAAAAAGAAGAGTTTAGATCAGGCAAGGTTCATTCAAGCACAATTAAAAAAGACAATGCATTTCTCAGGTCTCTACCTGCTTCCTCAGGACAATAAAGTGCCTTAGGGAATTAGCCGTTTTTGACATTAGCTGTGCAGTTTCACAAGTGTGTGCAAATATGTGAAATATTCTAATTACAGTTAGGCCCGGTTCGCATTGGCACTAAAAATAGTACAATTAGCTGAGTTAAACAGACCAGATTCTAATGGAGGTGAATGGTTCCTATTGTTAATCAATACATTCACACTGCACCATCAGAACCTGTTTGGCACATTCCTCTGAATGGACCACAAGTTTGGGGAGGCTGCGACAATTCCAGAGCGACAGACGCGTTGACTGTGTGCTAACAGATCAAAGAGTAATGCCCAAATAAAAACTGATCTGTTTCACGCATCAGTTTTTACACGGATTCCTTTGTGATTCATCCAGTGTGAACTAAGTACACTATTGGGTCGGGTTCACGCTTGCGTGCGCACAGAAAATGCACATATCCTTTGGCACATGAAGCTTTGGGTACTATGGTCCTTATTCAATTTATTTTTTCTCCTAAGCTTTCTCCTAGGAGATAATTTTTCACATTCTGTTTAATATAACGTTTCAGGACTCTACAATTGAAAAAAGTACCAAAAAGTGAGTAGGTTCTTGCATGCTGGTGGCTATAAGGCATTTTATTGATAAGGTGGCAAAATACCACCTAGGAGCAAACTTAGGAGAAAAGGGAATTGAATAAGGGCCCATGTGCTTTAGTCTGTGCTGCACAGTACCTGATGATTGTTAATGAGAAAACACACGCGTCGCGGTGTGCAAAATTATCCTGCAGGTTGTAAGATTCTTTTTAAAGTGGAGCTGTCAGCCATACTATCTCAGAAAACAACCAAACAAACACACGTATGAGAGATATCGGCATGGGAGGCTGGGGCTCAGGATAGAGCTGATATATGGCTGATCCTGCTGCTGCACAAGCCCCGGCCGTGTTAAATACTATTCCCCCTCCAGGCCGCCATGGATGGTAGGGAATGAAATAATTTTTATTGTTTTTTAAAAGTAACTTCAGCTACGTCTTTTGACGGCGCCAACGTTACTCCCTGTGCGCTGCTATAGCCGTAATTCCTATTACGTCCTATGGTGGCTCTGGCTGCGCCCAAATCTCCAGCACTAGAATCATCGTGTTCAAACAAACACATATATAAGTAGATAAATACTTGCTCTACTTACATAACATGTGTATTGCACTGTCCACGTTTTAATTTGAGTGGTTTTTCTACAGTAAAAAAAGAGAAAGTCCTTCGAAGGATTTTCCATTTTGTCTATGTCTAACTTGAAGCCAATCCTGACATAATTTCCTCCCTTACTCTTTCTGTGTATCATTGCCCGCCCCCCTCCCAGTCTTCAGACACTGTCAACCAGGTCTGCAGTAGAAAGTGCATTGAGAAACATTGGCCAATCAGAGAGGAACAGAGGTGTGGGAGGGGAAAAAAGGAGGGAAATAGGCTAGCCTTCAGAATCAGAATCAATTTATTTTCGCCAAGTAAGTTTGCACCTACAAGGAATTTGTCTTGGCAGTTGCTTAACAATCACAAACAAAAACAGCACAAGGACAGACAGTGTGAATATTACACGTTAAGGACATTATAAGTATAGTGGCAGTAAGCAATGTGAGAATTGTTCATGTTTAGTTCTGTGCTGATTACTTTCAGTCCTAGCAGCTCTAATGTGGTTCCGCATTAAGTATGGCTACCGCTTGAGGAAAAAAGCTGTTTTTGTGTCTAGAAGTTTTGGTAGTGATTGACCGGAATCTTACTCCTGACCTGAAGGCATGCGCTGGAAGATGGAGTGAGCTGGGTGAGAGGGGTCAGAGGCAATTTTGGTCGCTCTCTTTCTGCATCGGCTAGCGTAAAGATCCTGCAGGGAAGGTAAGCTACAGCCAATTATCCTTTCCGCTGATCGGATGATGCCCTGCAGCCTCCCCTTTTCTAATGCTGAGCAGGAGCCGAACCATACAGTCATAGATGATGTTATGGTGGATTTGATGATTGCAGTGTAGAACTGCACCATTAGATTTTGAGGTAGGCCAAATTTTTTCAGCTGCCGTAGATGGTACATTCTCTGTTGTGCTTTTTTGACAATAGTGGCAGTGTTGTTGTCCCATTTTAAGTCGTTTGAGATCGTGGACCCAAGAAACTTGAATGACTCTACTTGGGTTATTGTGGATCCATTTATGGTTAAGGGGAGGTGCTGGGGGGGAGATCTCCTAAAGTCTATTATCATCTCCATAGTTTTGAGAGCATTTAGTTCCAAGTTGTTGCTGCTGCACCAGGAGGAAAGCTGTCCCACCACATTCCTGTATGCAGACTCATCCCCGTTTTGTACGAGACCAACAACTGTTATGTCGTCTGCAAACTTCAGAAGCTTAACAGATGGATCTGTGGAGATGCAGTCATTGGTGTAAAGTGAGTACAGCAGTGGGGAAAGCACACATCCCTGGGGTGCACCAGTACTGTCTGTCAGAGAGCTTGATGTGAGTTTACCAAGTCTAACATGCTGTCTTCTGTCGGTTAAGAAGTCGGTTATCCATTTGCAGATGGGTTCAGGTATATGTAGTTGGGAGAGCTTGCTGTGCAGCAGTGATGGAATTATGGTATTAAATGCAGAGCTGAAATCTATAAATAAAATCCTGGTGTAGGTTCCTGGGGTGTCTAGATGCAGTAGTACATAATGCATACACATGTTCACGGCATCGTCTGCGGATCTATTAGGCCTGTAGGCAAATTGCAAAGAGTCCAGCAGGGGATCTGTGATGGATTTCAGATAAGGCATTATCAGTTTTTCAAATGCTTTCATGACCAGTGATGTCAGGGCAACAGGCCTGTAATCATTTAAGCATGTAGGTTTTGTTTTGTTTTGGAATTGGTACAATAGTTGAGCTTTTAAAAGAGGCGGGAACAATTGAGAGTTCTAGAGATGCTTTGAATATGTCTGTGAATACAGGCGCTAATTGGTCAGCACAGAGATTCAAGCATTTCGCAGAGATAGCGTCTGGCCCCATTGCTTTCCTGGTGTTTTGTGTTTTAAAGAGTCTATTTACATCTGATTGGCATATTGTTAGAGCATGCACATCTGGGGACAGGTTAGCAGATTGTGTCTGGTCTGCTGTGTTGTGTACATACTGAGGCACTGCAGGGGGTGGAGACGTTGGCTGGCAGGAAGAGTGTTCAGTTTGCCTGTTGCAGAGATGCAAATTGACTTGTTGTGTTTGGCTTTTGTTGGTAGTGTCAAACCTGCAATAAAATGTATTCAGTTCATTTGCAAGCTGCAGGTTATGTAGTGAGGGCGTTAGAAAATTTTTCCTCAAGTTTTACATAGTTACATAGTTACATAGTTATTTTGGTTGAAAAAAGACATACGTCCATCGAGTTCAACCAGTATAAAGTACAACACCAGCCTGCTCCCTCACATATCCCTGTTGATCCAGAGGAAGGCGAAAAAACCCTTACAAGGCATGGTCCAATTAGCCCCTAAAGGGAAAAATTCCTTCCCGACTCCAGATGGCAATCAGATAAAATCCCTGGATCAACATCATTAGGCATTACCTAGTAATTGTAGCCATGGATGTCTTTCAACGCAAGGAAAGCATCTAAGCCCCCTTTAAATGCAGGTATAGAGTTTGCCATAACGACTTCCTGTGGCAATGCATTCCACATCTTAATCACTCTTACTGTAAAGAACCCTTTGCTAAATAAATGGTTAAAACGTTTTTCCTCCATGCGCAGATCATGTCCTCTAGTCCTTTGAGAAGGCCTAGGGACAAAAAGCTCATCCGCCAAGTTTTTGCGAATAATCTTTTTTTGCATCGGTAATGGCTCTCTGCAGTTTGTATTTCGCAGCTTTGTAGAGGACTTTATTGCCTGTACGATATGCCTTTTCTTTATCGAGGCGCAGCTTCCTAAGATGTGATGTAAACCAGGGTTTGTCGTTATTGTACCTGGTGCACTTTTTTGTGGGTATACAGGACTCTTCGCAAAAGGTAATATATGATGTCACAGCGTCAGTGTATTCATTTAGGTCACTGGAGGATTCTTTAAATAAATTCCAGTCAGTTAAATCAAAGCAGCTCTGCAGTTTTTCTACAGCTTCACTAGTCCATTTCTTAACTGTGGTCACTACAGGTTTGGCAGTTTTTAGTCTTTGGATGTATGTTGGGATAAGCTGTATAACAGCATGATCAGAGTTCCCCAAAGCTGCCCTGCTGACAGAGTGATATGAGTCCTTAGTCGTAGTGTAACAGTGATCAAGTGTCTTACCTTCTCTAGTTGCGCTTGTGACGTGTTGCCTGTATTTGGGGAGTTCTTTGGAAAGGTTAGCACTGTTGAAATCCCCTAGTATGATAAAAAAAGAATCTGGGTACTCCCTTTCCACCTCAGTGATTTGATCTGCGAGATCTTGGAGCGCAGGCTGCATACATGTTTGTGGAGGGATGTACACAGCAACCAAAATAAATGAAGAGATCTCACGGGGTGAATAGTAGGGTCTGCAGTTTATGAAGATTGTTTCCAGCCCAGCCGAGCATGTCCTCTTAATAACTGTAACATCCGTGCACCACCTATCATTATTATAGAAACAGAGTCCTCCACCTTTGGTTTTGCCAGAAGTAAGTGGGTCCCGGTCAGATCTGTAGAGTGTAAATCCATTTATCTGCAGAGCATTGTCTGGAATAAGCTCAGATAGCCAAGTTTCTGTGAAGCAAATAGCCAATCAGGCTGCATTAGTTAAATCTGAGGGGAAAGTAAAGAAGAAATACAGAAAACCCAGCATGCCCTGCAACTTCCTTTGTGTGGCAGATGTACCAAATAAGAGCCAGGGAAACTGGTGAATTATGTTTTATGGAGAAGAAAAATAAGAGTGATTTTTAACTTTTGGATTGCCTGGTTAGCATCCTTATTACTTGTTTGCCAGATAAAAAATAAAGAATTGATTTTTGATTTTATGCCCGACAGTTACTCTTTAAAGCATGTGGAAATCACATTTAAAAGTGAACGATCCATTCACTGACGTTGGTTGCAAATTCAAATGTGAATTTACAAGCGGGAAAAACCATCCAAAAACAATCAAAAAAGTTGTGCGAACCCTGCCTAGAGTTTTTCACCGTACCAAGGCATTTCAAGTGATCCCCTGAGGATCTGCAGTTAGGATTACATAAGTGATCCAGGAAGCCAGGATTGGATGACTTAACCACTTGAGGACCCACCCTTTACCCCCCCTTAAGGACCAGCGCTGGTTTGATTGATCTGTGCTGGGTGGGCTCTGCAGCCCCCAGCACAGATCAGGGTGCAGGCAGGGAGATCAGATTGCTCCCCTTTTTTCCCCCCTATGGGGATGATGTGCTGGGGGGGTCTGATCTCACCTGCCTGCTGTGGGTGGCGGGGGGGGCACCTCAAAGCCCCCCTCCGCGGCGAAATCCTCCCCCTCCCTCTCCTACCTGGCCCCCTCCTGGAGATCCGGCTGCACAGGACGCTATCCGTCCTGTGCAGCCAGTGACAGGCTGTCTCCTGTCACATGGCGGCGATCCCCGGCCGCTGATTGGCCGGGGATCGCCGATCTGCCTTACGGCGCTGCTGCGCAGCAGCGCCGTACAAATGTAAACAAAGCGGATTATTTCCGCTTGTGTTTACATCTAGCCTGCGAGCCGCCATCGGCGGCCCGCAGGCTATTCACGGAGCCCCCCGCCGTGATTTGACAGGAAGCAGCCGCTCGTACGAGCGGCTGCTTCCTGATTAATTAGGCTGCAGCTGGCGACGCAGTACTGCGTCGCTGGTCCTGCAGCTGCCACTTTGCCGACGCACGTTATGAGTGTGCGGTCGGCAAGTGGTTAAAGAGAACCCGAGGTGGGATGTAATTATGTTAGTGGGGCACAGAGGCTGGTTGTGCACACTAACACCAGCCTCCGTTGCGCCTCCAGGACCCCCCTGCGCGCTGCTATCCCCTCCGCAGTGCTAGCGACACACAGCGTGTCGCCAGCACAATGTTTACCTATGCCGTGTCTGGTAGCGCCGCTCCCCCGCCTCCTCTGTATCGGCGCTACCCGCTTACGTCCCTTCCCTCCCGCTGATTGGAATGCAGTAGAGGCGGGGGAGCGGCGCTAACAGACACGGCATAGGTAAACATTGTGCTGGCGACACGCTGTGTGTCGCTAGCACTGCGGAGGGTATAGCAGCGCGCAGGGGGGTCCTGGAGGTCCCCCTTGGGGCAACAGAGGCTGGTGTTAGTGTGCACAACCAGCCTCTGTGCCCCACTAACATAATTAAATCCCACTTCGGGTTCTCTTTAAAGGATACCAGAGATGAACTAATTTGGAAAAACGGGGGAGTAAGCATGTATTGGAAGCTGTTCTAATGCCTACCGCTCCCCCTGTTCCCCTCTGTCGCCCTCCTTAATGCCCCCCGGCTGCCTCTTTTGGGTCAGGTATTAGTGTGCAGACACTAGCCCAGCTGCATGCATCCTGCATCATGTGGCTGGGACCACATTGCGCATACGCATGCTACTTCATGCGCATGCTCAAAGGCCTTCCGGTCACAGGCGTGCGAAATAGGGCGTGTGAAGCTAGGCTAGCATCAGCATGCTAATTCCCGACCCAGCTGACCCTAGAGAGGCTGCTGGGGGTGGGGGGAGGGAACATTCAAAGGAGGAGGACAGAGGAGAAGAAAGGGAGAGGTAGGCATCAGGACAGCTTCCCATCTATTCCTACTATCCCATTTTCCAACTGAGTTCAGCTCTGATATCCTTCAAAAAAGTTCCCAATGGGGCTGCCTGTACAAGACTACAATTACACATCTGTTGATTTGCTGACCTTTCAGCAGCCCACACTATGTTCCAGTATGACCCAGCAGAGGTTTGCCATTTAATAGCAGGCAATTACGTAAGTGCAGTCTAGATTACTGATGGTTCCCCCTCTGGGAATCCTTAGATGTCACTGTAGATGCCTAATAAATTGCCATGTTTGAGTTGATGATTTTCTTTATGATGTGCCTGTCAGCATTACCACATTACATTGTTATCCATAGTAAATGGTTATTATTATTATTGATTTATAAAGCACCAACATATTCGGTGGCGCTGTACAAAGTAAGAAACATACATGGGGTGCCTAATAATATAGACAATGGTGTACATCAAATAAAGACACTGGTACAAAATACAGAATTGGTAATAACAGTGACATGGTGAATAAAATGTATAACATGTATCGCAAAACACAAAATGACCAGTGTTAGTCTCATTGATTTATAAGCATGAACATATTCTGTGGTGCTGTACAAAGTAGGAAAACAACAAGGGGTACATAATGATACAGACAATAATATACATCAAATATGGACACTGGTACAAAATACAGAACTGCTGATCACAATGACACATGCAAGCTCACAAACTAAAGTTAAAGATGAACTGTAGTCAAAATAACATAATGAATAAAATAGACGATTTTTCTTATTTTTTTTTTCAATACAATTTGAAAATTATTTAGTCAGTGTTTGCCCATTATAAAATATTTTCTCTCCTTAATTTACTTCCTAAAATGTATCACAGACAATAACATCTTTCTTTAGTACTGGCAGGTGATCTCTGCAAAATGTTTGTTCACTGAGAGTTCTATAGCCAGTAGAAATTGTACCTGGTCTCCCAGATTGCCAGGGAAGGGGGGGGGGGGGTTGCATTATAAATAGCCTAGGCTAAGCCTCAGTGAGGTGACCAGGCTGCCACCAATATACAGCAATATATATGGCTATAGGAAGTGTTTTTGATGCAGCATAACAGTTTCTCTTTCCACATTTTGCTAAGTTTCAAGGGAAACCAGACGATATGGTAACAATGTTCAAGCACAGACTTTTTTTTTTTGTTTTATTTGTTGTTATTATTATTATTATTATTTATGCAGCAACTATGGAGGCATTTCAGAGCCTGATGTTTCTTTGGTAACCTTTTGCAGGGGTAGGATGACAAACCATGGAAGCAGAGTCTGAGTAGGTAATGTACTAATATAGCTTCTAGCGGTGGTCAGTGAAATGTTAATATGGAAATTTTATTTTAATTTTATTCAAATTTATGTAAGTTGGCATTTGGACAAAATCATTAGCTATTTGATTGCTCCAATTCCAAATGGAATAAATATGCACTTTATATATACAGTATATTTAGTAAAAATAACTTTCAGCACTTTGCAATTAATCACTTAATGTATTAGGTACAGTATATCTACGCCCCCACAGACTTCATTTTATCTCCTGGGACGTAGATATACGTATCTCCGCTGATACAACTGCTGTGCGCACTCCCATTCGCTCATACACTCGTTCCCGCTGCCACCCATTAGCCTGTTGCAATGATCGGCGGCTTGTATGAGAAGCCACGATCATTCTAAGGAAATAAAAAAGGTTTCTCATACCCCATTCATTTCTTGTAAGCGTAATAGTATGCTTACAGGAAGCGTAAAAAAAATGACTAAGGTCATCTTATGGCCAAATAGTAAAATTATATCTACATACATTTTTTTTTTTATAAAAAGACATACACTTATTTTTAAATCAACTAGTTAATTCCCACACTTTCCTATCTTTACCAATATAAATATTTGCATAAAGAAAATAAAAAAATGGCACAAAACTGAAAAAATGCACCTTTATTTCCAAATAAAATATTGGCGCCATACTGTGATAGGGACATCATTTAAACTGTGTAATAACTGGGACAAATGGGCAAATAAAATATGTGGGTTTTAATTATGGTTTTTTTTTTATTTATTTTTTTTTATTTTTTTATTATTTTTTTTATTTTTTTTTCTATTATTCTATTATTCCCGTTAAAATGCAATTAGTCATTTTTGCATCGAAAATGCAAATTTTGATTTTGAGAAAATTTTTCCAAAAATAGCTTGTATTTTTGTGCTTTTTTTCCTTCTTTTTTACACAGTTGCAAAAATTCTATATTTTACCACGAAAGGTGAAAAAGACACTGGAAACCCCTCTTTTTACTGTGAAAAATGTTACCACGAAAATGCTAAAAATCCCCAGAAAAGTAAAAAATAAAACTTATTTTCAAAGGCATTTTCGCTCGGAAATCAAATTTAACATTATTTACGCAAAAATGCATGCAAATAGAATATTGGCATTTTTACTCATCACTGCCATGGAAGTTTGGGTGCTGCCATCTTTTTCAAATTATAGCCGGACTTTGTATTAACACCTGTGGCAGTGTTCAAGCATTTGCGGTGCCTGACATTTTTCATTTTTTGTGGTAGTGTGTATATATTGGCGGTGAGTGTTTAAGGTTAAGGTTTTGGCATTAGTGGGGGGTCTTTTAAAGTTAGGATTAGGCATCGGAGAGGGTCATTAAGGGTTAGGCATTGGCAGGGGCTGTCATTAGGGTTAGGCATTGGTGGGTGGGTGGTTAGGGTTAGGCATTTGCAGGGGGGTTGGTTAGGGTTAGGCATTGGCAGGGGGGTTGGTTAGGGTTAGGCACCGACAGAGAAATCATTAGGGTTAGGCATTGGTGGGTGCATGGCTAGAGTTAGGCATCAGCGGGGGAGTGTGGTTAGGGTTAGGCATTGGCAGAGGGGTCAGTAGTGTCTTTAGGGTTAGGCATTGGCAGGTGGGTGGTTAGGGTCAGACATTGGCAGGGGGGTTGGTTAGGGTTAGGCATCGGCAGATGGGTCGTTAGGGTTAGGCATTGGTGGATATTTAGGGTTAGGCATCGGCAGGGGGTTGTGGTGGTTAGGCTTAGGCATTGGCAGAGGGGTCATTAGTGTTAGGCATTGATGGGTGGGTGGTTAGGGTCATGCAGTAGCAGGGTTGCTGGTTAGGCTTAGGCTTTGGCAGAAGCAGTGGTTAGAATCTGGCATTGGCGGGTGAGTGGTTAGGGTTAAGTATTGGTAGGGGGTTGTTTGGTGTTAGGTATTGGAAGGGGGTTGGTTGGGGTTAGGCATTGGTGGGGGTGTTGGTTGCGGTTAGGCATCAGTAGAGAGAGTGTTCTGTGTGAGAACAGGGTGAGGTTTAGCTCTAGTAAAATATCCCAATTTTCGTAACATTTCCCAATGTTTTACGGAATTAGCACTGCACAATAGTACAGTATTGGTAATTTTACCAATATTCTGCTAGTGGCTGTTTCCAGCAGCCAAATTTCCCTGGCACCCTTTTTGCAAGTGCGCCATAATGAACCCTTCAGTATTGCACGACAGTAACCCTAACCTGATTCTCTTTAATGATACGAAGTACCGTAACCCTAAACTGCCTACTAATATTAACAGCAACAGATTCTCCTAATAGAGAGAATCCTAATATTGTCTGTGTGGTAAATCAACACCGAACCCAAAAGCTAAACCGTAACATAACTGCATGGAGAAACTTTGCCACAGTAAAAAGAGCCATCATTCAGTTTCCCCCAAGCTCTCAAATGCAAATTGTGTCACAGGCGGAAGTTTATAGTGAGGTGAAATGGTGAATAAAGGCCTTGTAAAGACTGGGGAGTCTCTTCAGAAATGTTGCTGCAGACACAGCCCAGTAACAGATGTGACTGCCTTAGGACAATAGGACTTAGATGAGAGGCACGAGCAGAGACATAGAGAAGTGAGACAAAGGGAAGACAGGCTGACTTGTCAGACAGAAAGCAGGAGAAATAGCTGCCCCATATGTTCCTTTCCACCAGTTGGGTGAAAAGAAGGCTCTGTCATAACACTGCAGGCTGTTTTCTTACAGCCCCCCCTTTTCCCCCTTTTACCACCCTTTGCACCATTTTAGCTATGTGAAGCTGGAGAAATCAACCTGTTGCACCCATCTGCTCCAAGTTGGAGGCAGAAAGCTATTTTACTGACAGATTTATGGAGCCAAACATGTTATTTTCCAATGCTTGTGGCATGGGGTGTGCAGCGCCTCTATTTAAATGCTTGTAATTTCTAATGAATTAAT
Source organism: Hyperolius riggenbachi (assembly GCF_040937935.1). NCBI lineage: Eukaryota > Metazoa > Chordata > Amphibia > Anura > Hyperoliidae > Hyperolius > Hyperolius riggenbachi. The sequence goes on from NC_090647.1 coordinate 120,797,876, forward strand.
TGTTATTGTCTACTCAGAAGTGAAAAGCAGCATGTGCCGCTCATGGCTGAGGCTTCTAATGGGATGAGGCAGCACAGAGCCGGCACACTGCAAATCTGATTATCTCACAACTTCCTACAACTACACAGCTACCAAGGGGCATGAATACGCCATTGTTACATTCTGCAAAACAAATAATAATAATAATAATAATTAAATCTGTCAAACAAAAATAAATGTGAGTTCTGATATTTTTTGCTGTAATCACATTACTTGGGATGGCAATAAGGTAGTGAATGGCTGCTCTTAATACTGGGATTGTTTAAAAGTAACCCGAGGTGTGAGATGATCTATGGAAGCTGCCATATTTATTTCCTTTTAAACAATACCAGTTGCCTGGCAATGCTGCTGATCTTTCTGGTCAGTAAGGTCTAAATCACACACCTGATCCTGTCAGTAGGACAGCCAGGCAATATAATGAAGTAAACATATCAGCCTCCATATCCCTCTCACCTCGGGATCCCTTTAAGAAGTACAGAAAACCGCCTTGTGATAATTCCTTACTGACCAGATGAAGTATGTATATTTACACATACAGCCCTGATTCAATAAACCTTTGCAAGTAATAGGCCCTTATTCAATTAACTTTTTTCTCCTGAGTTTTCTCCTAAGAGATAATTTTCCATCTTTTCTTTAACTACTTTAGGTTAGGAATGAAAGCCGCCAATGTCCCTCACATGCATCCATTCTTCTAAAGTACAGCTTCACTTGTGCATTACCGGTAAGCATCACTTCCGTCTATGTCTGCCCCTCCCCTCAGCAGCGCAGTCTCATGACTGAACTGCATAATTCCGGTAAAACACAAGTTGTACTTTAGGAGGACAGAGACAGAGGATGAAAGGGGGGACAGAAGAGAACACAGGGACAGAGGGGGGCACAGAGGGACACAGAGGCAAACAGGGGAACACAAAAGGGACATAGGAGGACATAGGAAGACACAGAGCAACAAAGGAGGGACACAGAGGGACACAAGAGGTACAAGGATGGCACAAGAGGGCACAAGGGGGACACAAGAGGTACTAGAGGACCATAATTGGAAGGAGAAGATCCACAAGAGGCCCCTGCCTGCACCATGAAAACATCCGTTTAGTGTACATTTTTTCCCCTGGTTTTTGTCCTCTAAACCTAGGTGCATCTTATGGTCTGAAAAATACGGGATATCACTTAGATGGCATAAGTACTTAAAAAGTTATTGCTGTATCAATAGTGACAGCTGAAATGCCGAAATTGTCAGGAACCTTAAAGGATACCACAACTGAAAAAAATTATTGCTGCAGTGTGTGGGGGGTTAAAAGTACATACCATCCGCTTCTACTGCCCCCCTCCGTCTGCCGCCGTTAGTGTAATATTCATGCCAGGACCGGCGACTTGCTTGACCCCCCCATCCGGACATACTGCTCCCTGTGTGCACAGTATGTCCTCCCCTCTTCACTTCTGACCGGCACATAGCGAGCGGCTCAGAAGCACGCTGATCCCTCTGTCTCCTCTGGGCTGCGTGTGCGCTCCACTACACCAAGCGTCACATGATTAGCCGCGATATGTATTTTCTTTTAAGCAATGCAAATTACCTGACTGTCCTGCTGGTTATCTGCCTCCAGATTTTCAGTTTCAGTCCCAGAATAAGGATGCAGATCAGGTGTTCTGACTAGACACTGGCCTCATTAATGTTTCAGGTGTGTGATTCAGACACTACTGCAGCAAAAGAGATCATTAGTATAGTCAGGCAACTGGTAATGTTTAAAAAGGAGATACATAAGTCAGTCAGACACCAAATCACTTTCAATATATAGTTTTTTAACGGCCTTGTTCACATCTAAAATCGCAATCACTGAGGCCATCGTTTTGCGATTTTGTGGGTGATGTTTTTTAGCGCTTACCTGCGCGCTGCAATTTTTTATAAATCACTTTTTTTTTTTTCACTTCATGATTCAAGTTAGGAAAAGAACTCTTTGACCCGGAAATGAATAAATACAATCTATTCATGAAAGCGCTGGGGAAATCGCTATACACATCGCTTTTTCAAGCGTTTTGCGATTTCCCTATACCTTCCTTTATAGGCAAATTGCCCCAAAAATGGTGAATGCAGCGCTTTGGGGAGCGTATCGTCATCGAATCGTTCAGATGTGAACACTCTCATAGGGAATCATTGCACAAGCGCTTTTAGGGTGATTTTGAAAATTGCCAGCGCTTAAAAAGAGGCGAAAATGCCCTTAGTGTGAACAAGCCCTTAAGGTCCCAATGCAGGCACACATGTTTTCTAGACCTGTTATTGTGTTCAGTGGCAGAGCTTGTTTTTATCTGTTTATAAACTTGTTAATTAGTTTATGTAAAATTCATCACCTGTTATGAGTCTATAGACCACTTTCTGCTCAACAGACTATCTACACTATAAGTTGCACTTTTTTTAGAGAGATTCAGGCTGTGCCCTCCCCCTTGTAGTCTAAAGAGAGGGGATGATGCAATGTGGGCACTGGGCAGTAGCCCCACCCACAGCATCTGAAACAAACATCCTCAACACAGTTGCTTCTCATCATGTGATCCAAGTTTTAAGGCAGAAGTCTAAATTAACACAAAAAGGTAGCATCTGACTGTTTTAATCACTAACCTGTTAGATTAGGTTTTTCAATTTTGATTTGTTTACTTATGTATTTATTTCTCTTGGTTTTCTGTAGGCTAAAAGGCATTTTATTGATAAGGTAAGGAAAATATCTACACTGAGAAAACTCAGAGGAAAAATTTGATGAATCAAGACTAGTTTTTTTTTAAAGAAGATTACGATTCTCTTATCTGATAGGAATGTGGGTATAAATATGGCCATACATGAAGCAATTTAAAGGTGCATGTACCACGTCATGCATGCCACAGCGTCAAGGGGTACAGGCTGCCAGCGGGGATGGAGATGACATGGGAGGAGCATTCCGATGGACATGTGAGTGCTCTCCGCTGCCTATACTCTGCATCAGCCCGAGGGTACACTAGATGGGGGAGACCTGGGGGGCTTGCCATTTGGCCCTGCAGTGTGCCATCTGACTGGTCGCTGTGGTTCCATAGATTTTTATTAGACTCTGTAAAGTGCTGCAGAGCATGTTAGTCTCTAGTAACTAGGGATAGCTAATGAGATGCAAATATTTTCAAGTTGACGCAGGATAATGCCAATTTTGCATGCGCATTTATGCAGCTTGAAAATTATCCACTTGAATTCTATTGAGGTAAAATGATCCATTTTCAAGCTGCCTCTAATAATGTTAACGATAGACCATGAACTAGCATGCATATCAGCTGTCTCTGACTGAAGTCTGACTGGCTTAGCTGCATGCTTGTTTCAGGCCTTATTCACAGTGGGACGTTGTGGGGCTGTGTTATAGTCTTATAACACAGCTTACCGCACTGCAATGCTTATCCTATGGGACGTTCACAGTGCGACATTAGCGTCACAATGTAACGTGTAGCGTTATGGTAACGCAATGCTTGCAGTGCATTACCTGTAAACGCACATGTTACCAGGTACAGGAAAGCATACTTTTCATTGTCCGTATGCTTTCCTGCAGCCAAAGAGATCAGCAGGACTGCCAGGCAACTGGTATTGTTTAAAATGAAATAATAATCTATATGCCTCTCACTTCAGGTGTATTTTGTGCACTTCCCCTGCCCACTGGAGGGTACATGCTCATGCCCTGCCGCTTGGTCCCCCCTCCCCTCTCCTTTGAACAGTACACACTATCCAGCTATAGCTATGCCATAGCTATGCATGTGTGGCTGGAGTGTAGCCCTAATGATCGAGCAATGATTATTAAGGGCGACACAGACTGAGCATCTAAAAGGGGCTTTAAAGGGAACTTGAAGCGAGGAGAATTATTTAAAATAAACACATGATGTACCTGCAAATGTATTTTTCACACTAACCTCACCGTCAGTTCCACTCAGAACCTCACCATTTTCTTCTTACAGTGATCCCTTCCAGTTCTGACAATATTTTGTCAGAACTGAAATATACCAGTTGCTGTCAGTTATACATCAGCAGCTGTCAGTTACAACTGAATTTGCAAGGTATTGTCCATGTTTTCCTATGGCTCAAATGGGCGATATTACAGTTTACCAGTGTGCTGACCAGGAAACTGTTATGGGGTAATGGCCATATTTAAAATGGAGGATGGAGAATTCCATTGATCATAGTGGACAAACGGGATGCAGGAGAGGAGAAAGAGATTGAGGAGTAATCTACATGGGAGGTAAGTATGACCTGGGTATGGTTATTTTGACTTTTTTGTTTTCAGTTCAGGTTCTCTTTAAAGGTCCGTACACACGTCGGACTGGAGGCAACGACGGGTCCGTCGTTGCCTCCCGCTGGGTGGGCGTTCCAACGACAGTCCGGCGTGTGTACGCACTGTCGCCGGACTGATACGGCTGTTTCTGAGCGATCCACCGGGCGGATCGCTCAGAAACAGCCGTATCAGTCCGCCGACAGTGCGTACACACGCCGGACTGTCGTTGGAACGCCCACCCAGCGGGAGGCAACGACGGACCCGTCGTTGCCTCCAGTCCGACGTATGTACAGACCTTAAAGAGAAACTCCAACCAAGAATTGAACTTTATCCCAATCAGTAGCTGATACCCCCTTTTACATGAGAAATGGAATGATTTTCACAAACAGACCATCAGGGGGCGCTGTGTGACTGATTTTGTGCTGAAACCCCTCCCACAAGAGGCTCTGAATACCGCGGTACTCCTGGCAAACTGCCACAATGTAACAATGTTCACAGACAGGAAATGGCTGTTTACAGCTGTCTAACAGCCAGAGCAGCTAGAAACAGCCTCATAACCTGCCCACAGTAACAATGTCACCATGTAATACATGTCAGAATGTGAATCTGGGAGAGGAAAGATTTTACAATGAGCAAACACTGACTAAATCATTTATACATAATTATGGTAAAAATGAAGCACTTTTTTTATTACATTATTTTCACTGGAGTTCCTCTTTAAGATGGATTTTTTAGTTGATTTCATCCACAAAGGTTAGTGGATCTTTGTAAGGGTTAGCAATGATGAGCACTGAGACCTGGAGATGTACCAAACAAGACAATTTTATTAGCTAATGTAAGTGTATTTTACAAGATTCCCACATACTAGGCATACGTATGGCGTCCTTGCTGTCCACTTAAGTTTCAGCTCTCATAAAGTTTTAGTTGTTTTTTGAAAGTGCTTTTCTCTACAATATAGCTACATGTACAGTCATGGAGAGAGTTATAACCAGTGAAGCCAACTCAGTACTGAGAGTTTTGAAAATAAGTTAAATCCCGCAGCAGACACTATTCCTCATTTAAATTTAAGTCTTATATTAACTTGATCTGTACAATTTGTTCTGGGGTCTTGGGAACCTGATGTTTGAATATGTTGAAAATCTAGCTAATAATATCAGGTGGATTTTGATTGTTCTAACTGGGAATTTCATCAGATTTAACCAATTGAGGATTAACTTTTTAAAATTTCGATACAATAAAAAATAAATATTTCAGATGATCCAACAACGGCAAAAAGCATGTGGGAATGGATTGAGCAAGGCATTGGTTGAACGGGTTTCTTGTTGTATTCTAATATCCATGCAATAGTTAAGAGCTAGTTTTTTTGGGGTGTAAGCTAGTTACCATATTAGAGTGTTCTTTGGTCATGGGAGAGAAAGCAGATTGATTCATTGTGTCCCTCCTAAAAAAAATATTTTTTACTATGCATCCAAACTTTATGGTATGCAGTGCTTGGTACGGGTGCCTAATATTAAGTTATCATCAGGCACCTGAAAAATCTGAATAGTGAAGAGGAAGCTGACAACACAAGGTGAGTATTGGTTAGGGTTAGGCATAGATTAGGGGAGTTACTATTATGGGATAGGATGTACAAGATTAGGATTACCAATGGATAGAGTAGGGATGCACAAGTCAGCCAACTCTCTTCAAGAGTGCAGCTATCAGGGCATAACAGCAATTGGAATGTTCAAAAAAGGAGAGAGAGAGGTAGTGCTCCTCCCACATTAAAACTTGCAGTTTATTATTTTTGTTTAATAATCCTCAATAGCAGTTTCAGACCAGTACATGGGTCGGCAGCTGTTTCGCATTATATTATACAGTGCTTTGTCAGGACCAATTGCAATGACAGGCTGAACAATCCATTGGGTAATGGAGCAGAGTATACAGACCGGTACAGGGGCCAACAGCTGTTTCACACCATGTTATTCAGTGTTTCATCAGAACAAAGATTAACATGAGTTACGTTGTCAGACAACAGGAAGAGGTAAATGTTAGGGTGGAGTCTAGAATTAGGTGTCAAGAGGGAGATTGAGCATTGTGTGAAGGTTAGGATTAGGCACAAAGAAAGGGATTTAGTGTTGGTGGGTCAGTTAGAATTAAATGATCTACAGACAGGACTGGATTTACCATGAGGCACTGTAGGCACGTGCCTACAGGTGCCTGATGATAGAAAGTGCCTCCCTTTCTCTTTCCCTATGCAGAGTCCCAAGCTGAGCGTAATTGAGAGGTACCTCCTCCAGCTCTCTGCCTTTCACTGACGAGATCTCCCGTTAGTTGGGGGCACCACTAGCTACTTAAAGGGGAACTTCAGCCTAAACAAACATACTGTCATTAAGTTACATTAGTTATGTTAATTAGAATAGATAGGTAATGTAATCTCTTACTCGCCCTGTTTTAAAAGAACAGGCAAATGTTTGTGATTCATGGGGGCTGCCATCTTTGTCATGGGGCAGCCATCTTTTTGGTTGAAAGGAGGTGACAAGGAGCAGGAGACACAGTTCCAACTGTCCTGTGTCCTGATAACCCCTCCCAGCTGCACACACTAGGCTTCAAATGTGAAATTCAAAATGTAAAAAAAAAAATTGGCACCAAAACAGCAGAACGAGAACAACAAAATCAGAAATCCCATCATGCTTTGCACAGCATCAGGGGAAAAAAGCCCGGGCAGTTTTCTTCTGTGCAGCTAAAAATGAGGCTTGTATAAGAGAAACAAAGCTCTGATGCTGTGAAACTGTTAAAGAAACACCAAGCCTTTTCAGTGCTGCTGAGTCGATTTTTAGTCTGGAGGTTCACTTTAATACTGCAGTACCTCTGGCTACCTAATACTAAGGGGCACCTCTAGCTACCTATGAAGGGCTAGTGAATAGAGTTGGGCCGAACCTCCGATTTTAGGTTCGCGAACCGGGTTCGCGAACTTCCGCGGAAGGTTCGGTTCGCGTTAAAGTTCGCGAACCGCAATAGACTTCAATGGGGATGCGAACTTTGAAAAAAAATGTATACTGGCCACAAAAGTGATGGAAAAGATGTTTCAAGGGGTCTAACACCTGGAGGGGGGCATGGCGGAGTGGGATACACGCCAAAAGTCCCCGGGAAAAATCTGGATTTGACGCAAAGCAGCGTTTTAAGGGCAGAAATCATATTGAATGCTAAATGACAGGCCTAAAGTGCTTTAAAACATCTTGCATGTGTATACATCAATCAGGTAGTGTAATTAAGGTACTGCTTCACACTGACACACCAAACTGTTCACTGAACAGAACAGGTATGCAGTGGCAGGTTCACTGAACAGAACAGGTATGCAGTGGCGCGTTCACTGAACAGAACAGGTATACAGTGGCGGGTTCACTGAACAGAACAGGTATACAGTGGCGGGTTCACTGAACAGAACAGGTATGCAGTGGCGGGTTCACTGAACAGAACAGGTATACAGTGGCGGGATCACTGAACAGAACAGGTATGCAGTGGCGGGTTCACTGAACAGAACAGGTATACAGTGGCGGGTTCACTGAACAGAACAGGTATGCAGTGGCGGGTTCACTGAACAGAACAGGTATGCAGTGGCGGGTTCACTGAACAGTACAGGTATGCAGTGGTGGGTTCACAGAACAGGTATGCAGTGGTGGGTTCACAGAACAGGTATGCAGTGGTGGGTTCACAGAACAGGTATGCAGTGGTGGGTTCACAGAACAGGTATGCAGTGGTGGGTTCACAGTACAGGTATGCAGTGGTGGGTTCACAGAACAGGTATGCAGTCAGGAACAAGCTAAGCCTAACTAATCTTTCCCTATGAGAGACAGTGCAGCAGCTCGCCCTACTCTCACTAATGCAGGCAGGCAGTGGCACACGAGTGACCGTAATGGCCGCCGCTGCCTGCCTTATATAAGGGGGGTGGCGCTCCAGGGGCTAGTGTAGCCTAATTGGCTACACTGGGCCTGCTGACTGTGATGTAGAGGGTCAAAGTTGACCCTCATGGTGCATTATGGGGCAAACCGAACTTCCGCAAAAGTTCGCCTGCGGGACGCGAACGCGAACCACGGAAGTTCGCATGGAACCGTTCGCAGGCGAACCGTTCGGCCCAACTCTACTAGGGAATTAAGGGAGGAGTGACAGCTGGGGCAGCCAGCTCACTTGATGTGCAGTTCAGCAGGGGGTTGTAAGTTCATGGATGTCGAAGTGAAAGGTGCCAGGACATCCGTGCCTATAGGCTCCTGTGATGTAAATCCGGGCCTGTCTATAGGTATGGTGAAATGAAATACCAAAGCTAAATTAGGTTGTAACCAGAAATAGCAGAGTATTGATAATTGCTTTGCTGATATTCTGATCACCAGAAGCTGACAATGAATCAAACCATGCTGAATTCATACATACCTCATAGAAGAAAACAGAGCACATATAGAAAGCCCCTGCAAACAGAAAGCACATACAAACTCCATGCAGATAGTGTCCTGGCTGGGATTCAATCTAGGGAGGTACAACTAAGACCACAAGACAACAACATTGCTGATTCTCAGAGCATGTCGATGCTACATTAAACTTCAGTACAAAGTAATTATATAGGAGACATATACATGGTAGCAGAAGGCAGAAATCCCGGCGTGTTCTGATAATTTAATCCTCATTTTAGTTTATATTGTATTTGTAAAAAATAGTTTGCATGTACCTGCAGATGTATGAAAGTAATTCCAAAGCACTCAAACATACATTTATTACACAGGATACTCCTCTCCTCCTCATTCATTTCACTGTAAGCCATGTACTTCATTTAGCGTTCAGCATCCATGCTTAATAAATACTGGATGATAATAACAATAATAAAATACATGTGGCTGAATTAAGTAAAAAAAAAACCAAAATCCTTGTAATGCAGTTCTCTGCGCTGACCACAGATGTTGTGTAGTGGACTGGAATGGGTTAAGATCTGTAGCTGAGAGGGGACCACCAAAATCCTTGAGCTCAGCCTCCAATGAGGGGCTGGGCTTACTTACAACCTTAGTAAAGGGGATGGGATGGGGAAGTGTTCAGTGGAGCAGCAGTCAGTCACTCATACAGGGAGCTGTCCAGCTCTCCAGAAGGCTGAAGTGACTCAGGTGACAGAAGGCAGCATCCTATACACTGCCACAGCCAGGCTGCAATTCCCAGGCTTCTCTTTACACCAGATCGTAAGGTAAACACTGGACTACATTCTGATTGTATTTATTTCTGCCTTCTTTATAGTGCAAATCCTCCTGCTGTTATTTTGTCAGTTTTTTTTTTCTGAAAGTTATTTTTGGTTCTTAGAATTAATTGGTACTCTTTTAATTAAATATTTTGGATTTAACATAAATGGGTATGGGGGTAAACATCTCACAACGACAGCTTTGCTATATATAACAAGAAACATACGATACTATGATCTAGTTGATGGTTGATCCTTAGTTCCTAGCCTAGCTTTACATTACATGTTTGTTGGGTGAATTATTTTGATTTGATTTTTATTCTGATTAAACTAAAATTAAACATTACTTAAAACTTTTTTTCAGAGGCAATCTCTGATCATATAATACCCAGCAATGATAGTTTATTGGAGAAATCCCCCCCCCCCCCCAAAAAAAAAAATAAGTAAAATAAAAATGAAAGAACTAAATGCTTTAGCTCATTGGAGGTTGAAAAGGAGAGAAGGGATTTTAGTGGTGATTTTACAGTTAGTAGCTGCAGTGCTGCCTTGCATCTTTATACAAAGTAAAGTACCAGAGGGTGCAGGAAGGTTTATTCAGGCTGTGGAGGCATTGGCTGGAGATGAAGCAGATCTCTAGAACTTCTCAAACACTCTATGAAATTGTGTAAAGACATCTCAGAGTCAGAGGCACTGGCTGCCACTTGTCTTATATTGACTTATTTTGAGAATATTGCAAAGCACTGGAATAATACACATGCAATATTTTTAATAATGGGAATAATGTGCATCAGTTGTAAGAGGCCAATGCATTAAAACATTCAAGAACTTCATTATTAGGCAAATGTACATCATTTTATTTTATAAAAATAATAATAATTTTATTCTCAATGAACATATCCAGAGAACTTAAAGAGTCAGACTAGGAGAGAGAAAAAGAAAATATGCGAGAAAGAGAGTGCAAGATAGATAGATAAAGAGGAGAGAGAGAAATTAAAACCTGGTACATACATACAACTTTGATAGGCCAATGACTGGGAAATTGTACTACTTCGATGATGTATGGGTGCTAACTTACACAATCTGTTCATGGTATTCAAAGTCTGTTGGCCCTTATACTACATGGAGGTTGTAAAATTGGTCATTGATTGGCCAATTAAAATTGGATGTGTGTATGCACCTTTACAGAGTGAGATACAAAGAGAGACAAAAAGTGTGCGTGCATTGCAGACTATTTTGTAAAATCTGTGATGTATGCATCATATTATTATGCAACAATGCATAGATATCCAGTCTTTTCTACAGAGCCTATGATTCGTATTTGATTGTATAGCACTAGTTAACATTTTTCAAAAAGTAAAAAAAAAAGTAAGTTTAGTCAATATCACTGTGATAGCGCTTTGAAGATGCATCACATTTACTTAGTTACTTGGTGTTTCAAAATAAATTAATTTTGATTAGTTTGGTTTTAAAACAATTATTTACTGGTACCTCTTCTTTACTAATTGTATTCCTTTAGCCATTACTAAGGACAAACTGAATAGGTAGTATTCTTTATTAGCAAAAGACTAAACAATGAAAGCTAAAATCGAACTGGATAATTTCATTGTTAAAATCTGCAGCAATTGCTATCTACAGGATTATAAGAAGATGAAACTCTGATGGGATAAATTGTGAACACCTCTGCTTACTATGAATTGCTTGTTTTTTTCTCATTATCAGAACAAAGGGTGTGTTATATTATACAATTTTGCATTGGATTTTTATTTGGGCATAAAGTGCAATGAGTAAAAAGTTATATATTATTAAACATAACTGCAACAAAAACATAGGGACTGCTGCTGATTTGAATGAGTTGGTATATTCAGCTGCATTTTTTCAATAAATGATGAAGCCTTTCACAAGCATAAGATTAGCATACAAAATAATGATTATTATCTATCTTTATAATATCTGCTCTGTATTGCCTATGTTATTATTTATTTTGATATATATAGTATCTGAAGCTTAGCATGCTAGTGATTTTCGTTCTCTATATTTAACTTTTTCTTATGTGGTGTCCTGTTGCAGAATACACTGCTGAGTGGGATAAATAGGACCAGAGAAATGTCTGAGATGGTCAGTGTTCATGGCTGGATGGAGGAGGCCCTCAGTTCTCAAGATGAGATGGAGGATGTAAGTCAGAGGCAGTCCGCTTTTGGCATGCTTGGTTTGAGTCATGAAGAACATGGGAGTATTGATGGAGAGGAAGACGAGGAAGAAGAGGAGGATGGAGAAAAGCCAAAAAAGAGGGGACCCAAGAAAAAGAAGATGACCAAAGCTAGATTGGAGAGGTTCCGTGTGCGGAGAGTTAAAGCCAATGCCAGGGAGCGCTCAAGAATGCATGGACTCAATGATGCCCTGGATAACCTAAGGAGGGTTATGCCTTGCTACTCTAAAACACAAAAGCTCTCTAAGATTGAGACCCTTCGGTTGGCCAGAAATTACATATGGGCATTATCGGAAGTCCTGGAAAGAGGTCAGACAACAGAGGAAAAAGGATTCCTGGAAATGCTCTGCAAAGGTCTATCACAACCCACAAGTAATCTGGTGGCTGGCTGTCTGCAGCTTGGACCTCAGTCAATGTTCATGGAAAAACATGAAGATAAGCCACATATGTGTGACTCCTCAATCACCGGTCATGCTTACAGCTACCAATCTCCTGGTCTCCCAAGTCCTCCCTATGGCACTATCGAGGCTCACCATTTGCACTTGAAAGCACCCACTTTTAAAACTGTAGTAGACCCATCTATGGTAAACCATACCCTAAACTGTACCACCCCTCCTTATGAAGGCGCTCTAACTCCGCCACTTAGCATTAGTGGCAATTTTTCCTTGAAACAAGATGGCTCACCAGATTTGGACAAACCCTATGGATTTCGATCCCATTATCCCTCTCTTGGGCTTGGTTCTCATGGGCATGCCACCCACTTTCAAACTGCAGTCCCACGATATGAAATTCCTATAGACATGGCTTATGAATCATACCCACATCATGCCATTTTTACCGAGTAATTGCACCAAGCAGAGAGGACGTATTAAAGAACTTGACCTAGATATTTTTGGATGTCAACTGATTTTTGAAAAAAGATAGGACTTCATCTTCTTCTAATTTCTCTTCAGCTTGTCAGGAATAATAGGACGTTTTCATCATGTCAGATCATTTCCGATATGTTAGTATGTATAGCATATTTAGTTCTAAGATTGATTGATGTAGGTTATTTGCTTGGTTGTTGTTTTACCACATTTTCCATCTTTATGTGAGTGACTGTGGAACCATATAATGTTTCATAAACAGAGATTTTTTCAAACACAATATTCCAGAAAGCGTCTAAAAAAATTCAGGGTAATGGAAGAACTACAAACATTTCTACAATATTTCCAGACTTTTCATTTTTGCAATTTTTACACCTAACTCTGAAATTATGACCCATATGCAATTCACTTTTTCTCCTGAGATCCTAGGAGATAATTTTCATATTTTCTTTCAAATTACTTTTAAGCATGTAATAAAAAAAAGTACATACAAGTTGGTGAAAAAGTACCATCAAAATTATTTTGAGTGTTTTCTTGCTTGCTGGTGGTTTAAAAGGCATTTTTTAACAAGGTGTAAAAATATCAAGTAGGAGAAAACTGAGGAGAAAAAGTGAATTGCAAATGGGACAATGTGCAGGGATTTCCTTAGGTTTTGATAGAAATATCTAATTATTTGCAAAATGATAAAAATGATTAGCAAACATAGGACCCTTAAAAATTCCAAAGCAAATTAGCAAATTTGTCCTTATGATATAAGCTGCATAGTCATAAAATTTAGACCAATTATCCCCAGAGATAGCAGCAAATGCATAAAAATGCAATTTAATGTAAGAAAGCCACTAAAGACCCACATTGTCACCAAACACCTAAGCAAACGCACAATGACTAGTAGCACTTTTTTATATAACAGAACAGTTTGTAATAGTGTAAGAAGACTTAAAAAAATGTACATTCAGATTGTTTTAAACCTTTTTTTTGTAAATCATACACTAGGAAGAGTAAACACAATATCAGGGACGGATCTAGGGGGGGGGGGGGTTCAGGTGGGTATTTTGCCCCAGGCGCAGTTTGTTGAATTCTTAAAAAGGCAGCAAAATTTGGATGGGGAATGGCAGTTTAGGTGCCAAAACGTGATCTTTAGGCACCAAAACCTGACCTTTAGGTGGCAAAACTGGATGGGGAATGGCAGTTTAGGCGCCAAAACCTGACCTTTAGGCGCCAAAACCTGACCTTGCCCCAGGCGCAACTTGGTCTAGATCCGTTCCTGCACAATATGCACATAATATGCCATCATTACATAAGGACATCTAAGCGGATGGGAAGTGAAACTAATTGTCAGTTCAGTAGTGCTTTCAATGAGAAAAAAAAGCACAGACAGAGAGCTAAATAGTTGCACTAATGTTTGGTGTTATTCTGTATATTATTTTTTTTTTTAATACATTGTATGTGTGATGCTTGTGAGTTGTTCCATGTTACTAAAATGTTTAAAAGAACAAATACAAGTATTGTGCTATTGGCCATACAGAATACGTGTTTACAGACAGATAAAAAACAAACATTGTTGGCAAAAAACACAGCTTGACATTATTAGCATGCATGGTATTGTTTTTTATATTTATTTAATTTCTTGAACTTATTATTATGGTGCTTGTTGAATGATGTCCTTAGTTGATTTCTTTTTTTTTAACCTTTGATTGTTCACTAGCTATGCCATGTTATTTATCAATTTTAATTTATTAATTTAATTTAAAATATTTATTTTAATGACTTTTTATGCTGTACAATATTCTTTTTTTTCCTTTGCTGTCACCAACTGAGTTTTCTGTAAAACTGCTAGACACTGTGAGATACACTGTATTACCCACTAATCTGAGATTTTACTGTCATGATGTAATGATAACTATTGCAAAGACAAATATATATGTTCTAGATTTTCATATTTTGAATGAACACGTTTTTATTCTACTTTCTTTGTGACATTATTATATTTCAGCTACACTTTGTATACTTTATGATCCATTAGATATCTACGGTAATATTCCTCATTCGTTTCATAAAAAATGTTGTGCTCTGGTTCTAGCTAATTGGTTAGAAAAAGAATTGCCTTCAAAAAACATATCAGGCACAGGATTCATTCACTCAGTATCAGTATGTTTTCCCTTGTTCAAATCAGGAGAAATAATATTTCTTTCACTGAGATGATCCTAGTGTTCCGCTGCTCCACAATGTAACTGGCTGTGTGTACCTTCCTTCACTCAAAATCAACTTCCCCAGAATCAGCAGCTACAGTCTGTATCCTGGTTAGTGTCTGCCTTATCTGAGTTAATGATCCATTTAGGAACCTTATTCATTTCATATCTGTAGTTATCTAGAGTTACATAGTAACAAAGTGGGTAAGCCGGCACTTGCTGTGTAATGTCATTTATTCCAAAGGTGGTATAACATCATATCACAAAGACAATATGAAGAAAGTGGACATACCATGTAAGAAGGCTGTTGTAGGTGGGTGGGTGCTGGGCACAGAAGAGCCTGACGGCCGTTTCGCGCTATGTACGCGCTTCCACGGAGGCATAGCCTCCGTGGAAGCGCGTACATAGCGTGAAACGGCCGTCAGGCTCTTCTGTGCCCAGCACCCACCCACCTACAACAGCCTTCTTACATGGTATGTCCACTTTCTTCATATTGTCTTTGTGATATGATGTTATACCACCTTTGGAATAAATGACATTACACAGCAAGTGCCGGCTTACCCACTTTGTTACTATGTATGCATCTACTATCCACTTGCAAGCCTGAGCACGCTGTCTGCACCGAAGGTTTAGAAGACTGTTTTTCCTGCCGTTTCCCTCCCAGCGCATCTAGTTAGCTGTAGTGCCGACTCCGCTCCTTCTTTTCCACTTGTGCTACACTCAACGTTATCTAGAGTTATCTGGCGGTAACAAACTAATGAAGCACTTACTCCTCCCCAGCCCCCACTTCCTCTTCTTGAGCAATACCACGGATATGGAGTACAATATGGGAGCAATGTTTTTATGTAAAGCAGGAAACAGGAACAAGTGTGCTCACCATATTAAAGTGGTCTGAAAGTCAGCATATCTACTTTGCTGTAAAAGATTCATCACAGCTTGAAAGCTACTATCCCAGAATTTGTTTTTAGCAGAACATCACTGAAATGGTTAAACAAAGCACTCTGTCCTGCTATTCAGCTTCAAATCTGCATCCAAACTGGAGATAACAGTATCGTTGTTTGCATTCTAATGTTGATACGTGTGTAAATACAGTGTAACAATTGAAAAGGAGCTCTCTCCGAAGCTCTCTGTGCTTCAAGCACACAAACAAACAGCTCAGAACAGCTAATTAGAAGATGTTAATATATAATAAAAAGCAGTTTGAATAAAATGCAATGGCAGGTTTCAGGGCACAATAAACGACACTTTGGAAACTTGTAATTTGTAAACAGACAATATTACAAATGCACAAAAGCAAATATGATAACTGTATGAGTAATAAAAAGTAGGAAAACCCATTTTTATTGAATGTTATGTTGGAGTTTCAGACCACTTTAACACAGATTGACATATGTCTTATTGACTTTTTTTTTTTGCATGCAGGGCTACTTTACAATAATTTAAGAATACAGTTACATAACTTAAAGTGAACCCAAGGTGAAAATAAACTGATAAGATAAACAATTGGATCTGTCCCACTACTCCTAAAAATGACTTTTTTAGACATCTAATGGTTTTACTTTATGTATAAACACTTACAAAGTAGATTTAATGTTTTGTAGTCTCTGCTCCTTTGCAGCGTCTCAAGAGTCCCGGAGTGAAAATACAAAAACTATTAACCTTTTTATGTAGCCCTTGCAGTCATACGCTCAGTTATCTGCTTAGGAAAGTGTTTTATAGATGTAATTAGTTATCAGTGAGGGACGCTATAGCCTGACTGGGTCTTGATTGGAGAAAAACTGTCAGTAGCATAGCTGGATATTAACTCTTTCAGGCAGGGAAAAAAATAGAGTACAGCATAGGTCTACATCACGTCTTTGATCTATATCTCATGTCTAATTCATGACGTCACATGTAATCTCTGGTAAACTTTAAAAAGCAAAAAAAATAGCTATTAATCATGCAAGTATATGTTGTTATTTATTTGCTTCAGTAGGGGATATGTAATGACAGCATTGCATTTCTGTCTACAATTTCTGATGAAGCTTTGCATTTTTGTCTGTAACCCTATGTATTGGTTCAGCTAGCAACCAGTGGGTATTTTACTATCTAAAGGTATACTGATATCAGCTTATTAATTACTAATCATGTTGGCAGTCCAAAAGCCCTCTTTCCTGCTGTTTCCTTGTTCAGATTACAGACAAAGTTTCCATTGTCAGCAACACTGCAATCTACATTATGTTATTCTGGTGCTAAAAACAGGATTTGGTAGCAGACTACCTTCTGGATCAGCAGTATGATCATAACAAAATAGGCTGTTCTCTAGAAAACATTTTTTAAATAACAGCACAGTTATTGAACTTCTATAGGTTTGCCAAATTCAACAGAGATCCACAATAAAACCTTGGTCACCCTGTTTAAAAAGTGTTCATTCGCCTGACTCTCTGTCAAATTATAGATCACCAAATAGCTGTTGCCATTTTAAAAAGTGTAGAGCACCATAGGCCACAACAGAGAACAGTGGGGTCTGTTTCAAAAAGCCTGTTTTCCATTTTGGCACAGATTGCCAAATTAAGAAGTAGTAGTATGAATTGGAGGTCAATGGGCCGAGTATTGCTATTTATCCTGGTGAGACGCATTGGCCACAGCTAACGATCCTCTCTACACCATTCAATGCCATGGAGTAGTAGATCGCATTTTTAGATATTTATGGCACAAGGAGGAGTGTTCTGATCCCCACAGAATAAACGGATGATTGTTTATGAGTTCAAAAATTCATAAAAAGTGGAGAACAAAAAGAATAAACAGTTTTCTGTTCTTCACATTTTTAAAATATGATGATCGCTTTCGTAATGTCAGATTTATCAAATAACAATGCTTTTATTCTGTGGGGATCAGAACTCTCATCGTTGTGCCATAAATATCTATATCATATACTGTTAAACTAATGTTGTGGTACTGAACTGTTAATTTCCCCAATAGTTGTTCTTAGCAGGGCAAACATTTCTCAGCATAGACAAGGCCCTGCAGATTAAAAGTGAAGCTTTGTGCTATAGATATCTGTAAACAACAAGAGTTCTGCTGTCTTTTCTTGTTATTGCCTAGGAGAATTATTGATCAGATGCTAATTTTAAAGCTTTCTTGTGCATTAAAACGAACAATACAATTCATCTTTAAGGCTCATACACACGTAATATGATGCACAACCAACCACACAACATGACCAAGTTGTATGCACGACAAGTTCGTACACACATGCCAACCAACTAAACAACCAGCTCACTTAAATACTATGCATGCAAGCTAAACAACAAACTGGACAACATGTCCACATTCAAAAACAACAAAGTAGTTCAGAAGACTTTTACACAAGTGGCCAATCTGCACGAGAGTTGGGCAGGTTGATCAACCGGTTGGATGTGGCAAACAACCTCTTATCAGTTAGTCATCTTGTTGCTTGCCACCAGTACACACGCCCAACTTTCTTCCAACAGACGAAGTTTAGAAGATAGTTGGGCAGATTGTTTGGATGTGTGTACGATCCTTAAGAATGTGGCTCAAACTGCTACTGTCTGCTACTACTACTACTGCTGCTGCTGCTGCTGCTGCTGCTGCTGCTACTACTACTGCTACTAATAATAACAATTGCTTACCAGTCCCTTTCATCATTTTTTTTTAATTTATAAAATCTTATACAGACCTATAAGGTCCGGAAAGTTAAAGTGTTTTTGTCATCTCCATTATTTCCACCTGTGTGACAGCTCTGATCTCTACACTGGTTCAGGGGCCATAAGTTAATGGCAGAGGGGGAAGGGGCACACTTGTATTTCCTCAGAACAAGAGTGCAAAGTGACAAAGAGACCTCTTGGGACTCCACATCTGTTTCATCTTTGTTTTTTTTGTTTTTTTAACAGAATTACAACTAAAGGGGCCCCTACACTGGTCGATTTCAGCCATCGATCGATCGATTGATCCTATGGAATTGATTGATCACAAAGTGATTCTATCAAATCTATGAATCAATTGATTTGCAGCCGATTTTGATCGATTTGATCTATCTGACAGGATGGAAGATCTAGGTCGATCTGCTTCTGGCAGTAGATAGATGGCCCGTAGAGTTGCATTGAATCTAATGGTCCAGTAATGCATTTAGATCGATTTCCAATAGATTTCATTCTGAAATCTAATGGAAAGCTGTTTCTAGCATGTGGCACACATCAGATAGATTCCTGTCAGATTCAACTTGACAGGCATCTGACAAAAAAAAATTTATCTGATGGTCGAATCTGCTGCAAATTTATTAGTGTATGGCCACCTTTATTAGGCTGGCAAATCAGTAACAACTTGATTTTATTTGAGTTTTTACATTTTTTTATAGTGATTTCAGGATTGCTATTTTCTTCCAAAGAAGATAACAATTAGGTTCAGGGAACGTGTATTTGTGATCTTTGGAGCCAGTGACCTTGATTGGGTATTTAGTGTAAACAAATACTAAAGTGAGTATTGCTTCTTAACAGATCAGACTCTTTGGCCCTTACTTAATTCACTTTTCCTCCTAAGTTTCCTCCTAGGTGATATTTTCATACCTTATCAAAAAAATGCTTTTTAAGTATGGATAGTCAGAGAATTTCCACAGAGTGACGATTTCTGAGTTTCCAATAGGAAATCGTCTTTCCGCAGTGGTAATCAAAAATCGGTATACCAGGGAAATGGAGCATTAACGCAAGGCTGGATTTTTGGCCCAATCACAGAACTTGGAAGCATTGGACCAATCAGAATATGTACATTTTTCTGCTGGCATCGGAATACCACAGAAATTTTAGCCCAATCACTAGGCTTGGAAATACTAGGTAGTGCAGGACCCATCAGAGAATGCGGGGGTTTACCACGGATATCGGAATACCACGGATGATAGCGGACATCCACAAAATATGGGGGATTCTGCTTTCAATCACAACATTTTATTAACAAATAAGGTAAAAAAAAACCCTTTCTTCAGAAATCGGTGACTGGAAATGCCAATTTCCGTGGAAGTCCGCAGAATCGGTAATCGACATTTGCAGAAAGCGGAATTTCCGCTGAATCAGATATTGACAACAACTCTAACTATCCTTAGTTTTAAGCCACCAGCAAGCAAAAAAATACTCCGAATAATTTTGTCAGTAGTTTTTCACCTACTTTTTGGTACTTTTCCAATTGCAGAGTACTGAAAAGTTATTTTAAAAATAAGTTTCTCCTAGGAGAAAAGGCAAATCGAGTAAGGGCCTTTGCCTCAGATTTAAGACACAAAACACTCACCTACCATCAGAGCCGGATCATACACACGGCAATTGCCTAGGTCCTGGAGAGAGTCTAGGGGCCCGGTGGATGTTAGCCCCCACCAAATCTTATTAAAAAAAGCCAGGTGATCAGCGGATGGCAAAAACTGCTATCTTGCCCAGGGCCCCATTTCATCTCTATCCTTTTCTGCTTACAGTACAGTACTTAGGCATATTGAGATTTCAGTAATAAATGCCTCAGTGTTTTTCTCTAACGTTAGCATGCTTTGCAAGCTGCTCCATCATCTATTTCAAACACGTTATTTGTACACCGCCGTACATTTCTATCTGTATAGTACTCATTAATGTTACCAGTGTTCTGCTTGAAGATAATAGAGCAAGTCAAGAGAACACCATTCCTGACTTTTATATTGAAAATAAGAACAACTTTATTATTTTGTGAATAAATGAAAAACACTTTTGACTAAAGTTGTTGTTGTGTTGTTTGTGTTTTTGACTAGATGGTGCCTCTTGTGTAAAAGGGTGTTTTGGCTTCAATGCCATCACAGGCAGCACTGCCACTTATTGCAGCTAGGTTGGGCTAGTGCCAGGTGCCAGCTGATATTTCCCACGCAAATCTGGCATCGTGATACATTTCGTGTCTGCTCTGTCTTACTTCTTTCAGAGGAGACTTACAACCAAAACATTCTGCTATGCAGTAGCAATAAGCACTATGGTCCTGACTCCTGATGTAGGTCATTGCAGGACAAATATATATGTGCTATTATAAGTGTTTGTCACAGGACAATGGTTTAGTGGCTTGTGAGATCACATTTGTGAACACAAAATATCAACTCTGCGAAAGACCTTAAGCGGAAAGTACAAACAAAGCTGACGAAGACACCTGGAAATGTTGTAAAGCTGTGTATTCAACAAGACAATGCAATAGCGCTAATTTATCAAGGGAGGACAGTAAGGAAGCCCACCACGTACATGGGGCTAGAGGAAGCCCCAGGTAAGTATATATTCTTCTGTTTTACCTCTTGAGGACTGCGGTCTTAAACCCCCCTAGTGACCAGGCCATTTTTTACTATTTTTACTAAATAGGCCCCTGCAGCTTTAAGGCCTTCGCTGAAGGGCCGCACAACACAAGTGATCCCCCCCTCTTTTCTGCCCACCAACAGAGCTTTCTGTTGGTGGACTGTGATTGCTCCCACAATGTTTATTTATTTTTTAAAAAATATTTATTTGTTTATTTTTTAATAAACGTCTCTATTTTTTTTAACCCTCCCCCAGCCAATCAGCGCGATCAGCGGATCACTTTTCACACGGCTGTCCCCAGTAAAGCACTGCCTTAGATCACAGCGCTGTACAGTGTTATTAGATGGCAGTTTCGCCGTCTAACAGTCTCCTAGCGGCGATCGCCACTGGGAGGCTGATGACGGAGCAGAGCTCCATCATTCAAGCGGGCATGCTCGCTCTTCGGCACACGCAATTCCCTGCAATCTTCGCCCCTAGCACTTTATGCCAATTGGCGTGAGGTGGACCTAGGGCTGCCGCGCTGCTCACACCAATCGGGGTTGAGCAGTCATTAGGCAGTTAAAGGACAAATGAGGTGACATGTGACATGATGAGATAGACATGTGTATGTACAGTGCTAAGCACACAAATAACTAGGCTCTGTTCCTTTTTTTCTTTCTCTGCCTGAAAGAGTTAAACGTCAGGTATGCAAGGTCGGACTATAACATAACCCTCACTGATAAGTAATTACAGCCATAAAACACTTTCCTGTCAGTAAGTGGCTTCTGAAAGCAGAAAAGAGATATAAAAGGGTTAATAATTCATAAATTTGAGCTTTGGCATACTTCAATGAAGATGTCATTGAGCAGTAACTGAAACAGTAACTAGATTTAAATATAAGATAAAACTGTGGGATAGCTAAAAAGCCATTTTTAGGAGAAGGAGGATAAATACAATTGTTTTTCTCATCAGTTTATTTTCACCTTGGATGTCCTTTAACTTATTTCAGGTAAACTTTAAAATGCATTTTATTGATAAGGTGGGAAAAAATCAACTCGGAGAAAAGTGAGTTGAATAAGGGCCCCTGTATCTACTGTTAACACTAACCTACCGCTAGCTAAGCCTAAAGCTGGCCATACACTAGGCCGATTCCCCGCCGATCGACAGCAGATTTGATTACTGGGATCGAATCTGCTGTCAAATCGTTAACGCTAAATTCCGATCTATTTCGTCCCGAAATAGATCAGTCCCGTCGATCGCTCCGCACAGGAAATTACCGTCGATCGCCCGCGGGTAGGGAGCGCGTCGCTAGCGGCGTTCGAGTGCCCGACGACCGACGCAATACAGCTGCAATACATTACCTGCTCCGCCGGCGCGACTCCCCCGGTCTCTGCTGTCTTCTTCTCCGCTCTGGTCTCCGGGTCCGGCAGGCTTCACTTCTTCCTGTCCCGGCAGGAAGTTTAAACAGTAGAGGGCGCTCTACTGTTTTTAAACTTCCCCCAGACAGGAAGTGAAGCCTGCCGGACCCGGAGACCAGACCAGAGCGGAGAAGAAGACAGCAGAGACCTGGGGAGTCGCGCCGGCGGAGCAGGTAATGTATGCGGGAGGGGGGGAGCGGCAGCAGCATCACCACCACAGATTGTGGAATCGATTCACAATCTGTTTGCAGTAAAGGCAGCCATACGATCCCTCTCTGATCAGATTCGATCAGAGAGGGATCTATCTGTTCGTCGAATCTGATGGCAAATTGACCAGTGTATGGCTACTTTAACACTAACCCCTCACCTACTCCTAACGCTAACCTACCCCTACTTACGCCTAACACTAACCCCCTCACCTACTCCTAACGCTAACCTACCCCTACTTACGCCTAACACTAACCCCCTCACCTACTCCTAACGCTAACCTACCCCTACTTACGCCTAACACTAACCCCCTCACCTACTCCTAACGCTAACCTACCCCTACTTACGCCTGACACTACTCTACACCTACACACTCTCACCCAGTAACTCACCACTCCGCCGCAATATCTGGTGCTCAAATTGTCCTCCCAGCACTGCTATAGCTGCAAATAATATTGTGGAACGCATGTCTCCAACCGTCCGTGGGCACCCAAATTTCCCACACCACCCTGTAAATTCCCCTTTTATCGCTTTTATTTTTAGTGTTCTTTGTACATCCCTTGATAAGGCTGGCCCAGTAGGTTTTGCTACACAAACCATGTAGTGGACAACCAATATATAGTGGTGATTTGTTATGTCTTATGCAGTTCTAATTGACAACTTACTGTATACTGTTTGTATGTAATAGCAGGTTTAAGTTATAAAAGTCCTCCAAAGCTGTAGGAACAGAGCATAACAATGGACTAGTGAGCATGGAAACCTTAGATTGATTTATTAAATTCAGTTAATGGAGTGAAGAGGGCCTAGGCACACTCTTTTTCAAGTACCGCAGGTGGATCCAGCACCATGGTTATTTTAGTACCAGATTTGTGACTAGGTGCTGATACTCCATTCACTTGAATAGTGCGCTGACACTAAGGGGACCCTGACATCAGTCCCAGAGGAAAGCAGCAGAATGGAATCAATAAGTGTTGACATTACAATACATTTGTAGCTCTCAGCACCATTTGTTTTGACACTAGGTGGGTTGTGCTCAGACATCATGTGATCTTCCTGCTGGACTTCTCCTAATGATTAGGAATGGTCAGTGTGATGTAAATAAGTCCGAGTTGATGCAGAAGTATGCAAATTTTGGGGGTAAATTTATGCTACTTGAAAATGGACCTATCTGATCAGTTGGTCCATGTTCAAGCTGCGTACATTTGCCTAAATCAAAATGAATTTAATCTCATTGACCATCCCTATTAATAATGTCTCTGTACTTGTTTTTTTTTCTTTGTATCATAATCAGATACTAAAGTATATATAGGAAGCCTACTCTACTTAAACTCCTATCTCCTGGATAAAGGCTCAGTGTTATACATTTAGAACCATGGCATCCCTTTATGGTAGGCATACATTATCCAACTTTCTAATAGGTTAGACATTAGATTTAATGAAAATATAGAATATAATGAAAATCTGTGAGAAAAGAAGGCCCCCTTCATAGATGTTTGATCATTATAGCCTTTGAAAGTTGAAAGTTGATTCTTCATCAAGGAGGAGGGTAGGAGTGTGTGCGTGTGTGTGTGTTGGGGGGGGGGGGGGGGGCAGTGGTCAGGAGCGCCATTTGGGCGGGACTTAATAGATTTTTACTGAGGCAGGCGGTGCAAAGATTGCAGCTAAGTTGGGGAACTGTGCAATATGGTAAATGATCAATATCGGGGAGATGCCAATCATTTACCTTATATATTACCTGTATGCCAAACCTTAGAATAGTACCGTAATTTGTCTGTTTTCTCCTTCTTATTATCTGCGACTGGGTGGTATCGGCCTTTTGTGTTATTATTCTGATTGCTGCTGCTTTATATCAGCAATTCTGGATGTACGTCTGGCATATAAAGGCATAAAAAAATATTTTCAAGGTTTCGTACTCTGTCCCCAGTGGTATGCATTTCGGGTTTTGCTTGTTTAATACATGGAAGATATACTTACAAATTCCTTCTGTTATAAGAAGGAAAACTTTACTTTGCATAGCATAATTTGAAAGGAAACTTTAACCAAGTATTGCACTTCATCCCAATCAGTAGCTGATGCCCCCTTTCCCGTGAGAAATCCTGTATGGCTGATATTGTGGTGAAACCCCTCCCAAAGTGTGATGTCATGACCATGGTCCTGACAGTTTCCTGTCTGTGAACCTCGTTGCATTGTGGGTGAATACTGGCTTTTTCCAACTGCCAAGAATGCAATATCGCCCTCTGTGCACAGAACTCTAAGTAACAAACATTTCATACAAATCCCCACCATTGATACATTTTTAGAAAGTACATCAGGTAGAAGAAGGATTTTACAATGGGCAAACAAGCAGCATGGGCAAACACTGACTAAATTATTTATCAATGCATAATGTAAAAAATAAGCAGTTTTATTCATTATGTTATATTTTCACTTGAGTTCCTCTTTGACTTGAAATAAGTTTGAAAAAGAACAAATGCAGCGTCTACATGCATGATGATCAAAGACTAATACTTTAAAAATCATAGCAAATGTCTATAATGCCAAATAGATGTCATAAAATTAACCCCAACATTCCTCCTAAAGTTTTAGGAATATGATCAAATAAAAGACACATTTCTGCCTAACGTGTAAAAGTTTCAGGAAATATGTTTCCAAAGGAGCTCAGTGATAAAAACTCCGGAAGCCTGGACCACTTTATTCCCTGCTCCTCTGCCTCTCTCAGTCTCCTCCCAGAAGATACTATTTCTATCAAACTTCCAGTGCAGCCAAGTGCTGCCTAACCAATAATTGGCTGTCAGCAGAGATCCCCTTTGGTATGTTTATAGAAATAATGGAATATATTAGGAAATGGAAAAAATAAATTGCAACAAAGTTATGAAAATGAGATCAATTATTTTAAACAGTTTGGTCTTGTCAGTAACAGATGACATCATCACCTAATCCTCACCCCCTGGTAAACAGACCCACAATGCCCACAATGCCATTTGTGAGTTTATCTGCATGCATCTCAGCCTGTAATCTAATCTCGTCACGTATACAACAGAGGAGTGTAATTTGCAGTGGATGCTGTTGAACACGACACAGCTATTGTCATGACTTATGGTGGTGCTGCTGTCAGTAGCTCAGCCCCGTGGATGGAAGTTGAGGGAGAGCGGAGAAGTGATGTTGGCAGGGGACAGATTCCTGTTTAGCAGTCCCCTTTGTCATTGAAAGAGGGAGCAGATGCCTTTGGGATGGGAGGGGAGGGGATCACAAGCTCAGCTGCAGCTCCACAAACATTGACATCTTAATTGGATTGTTCTCCACTTTTAGACGCAGCTGACAGCCAGAGTCTCACTTATTCGCAGGCTTCCCTCGCAAGTTATTCTAGTCTTGTTTGGACAGCAGGCAGGTATCTTAGCATTACTCAATACAAGATGATGTGTTTGATATACTTGGTATCCCTTTTATTTAGCATTCTCCTGCATCATGCCTGTAAAGGCTAATAACTACAGCAAGATTGAAATATCCCAAGGGTTTTTATTCTTAAGATTATTTAATTTTAACTATAAAGGATCTATTCATATTTTCTTGCAGTCCGGATTCAATGCCTGGTATGGTACACACCATGCAATATCCTGTCAGATAGATGGGCTGAGTCGATTATTTCCGACAGGTCCGATCTAATTTATGATTGTTTTTCTGATTGATTTTGTATGGAAGTGATCAGAAAATCAATCAGAAAAACTATCGAAAATCAGAGTGGACTTGTCTGAAATCAGTGCTGGTCGTAATGGAGAAAGCTACGCTTACGGATCATTACGCGTAATTTTACGCTATTACGCATTACGAAATTACGCTTACGGCATAGACATTCAATTTCGGGACATGTCTATAATTACGCATAGCACTTACGCAATTACGCGTAAGTATACCGTAATTCGGGTTATTACGTTATAGGCTTACGCGTAAAATTCCACTAGCAATTAATGCGTAAGGTCATGCTGCCAAGCGGAAAAGTTGACGCATGGATCAATGTTAGGTAGCCGCCGACTTTAAGGGTTAATAGCAAAGCCCCCTTAAGTGCTAAGAGCCTCAAATTTGGAGAATATATTAAGGAGATCAGAAGGAATAAGAGGAAACAAATTTTTTTCAAAAAGACCTTATAGTTTTTGAGAAAATCGATGTTAAAGTTTCAAAGGAAAAATATATACATTTAAAAACCCGCCGACTTTAACGGTTAATAGCAAAGCCTGCTTAAAATTTAGGAACACCAAATTCACAGGGTATATTAAGGGGATCAGTGGGAATAAAAGGAAAATTTTTTTTTTCAAAAAGACCTTATAGTTTTTGAGAAAATCGATTTTTAAGTTTCAAGGGCGAAAATGTCTTTTAAATATGGAAAATGTCAGTTTTTTTTTGCACAGGTAACAATAGTGTTTTATTTTCATAGATTCCCCCAAGTGGGAAGAGTTTTATTTACTTCGTTCTGAGTGTGGGAAATATAAAAAAAAACCGACGTGGGGTCCCCCCTCCCAGACCTCTTTAACCCCTTGTCCCCCATGCAGACTGGGATAGCCAGAATGCGGAGCACCGGCCGCGTGGGGCTCCGCACCCTGACTATACCAGCCCGCATGGTCCATGGATTGGGGGGTCTCGGAAGGGGAGGGGCAGCCAAGCTTTCCCCTCCCCCTCCGAGCCCTTGTCCAATCCAACGACAAGGGGCTCTTCTCCACCTCCGATGGGCGGTGGAGGTGGAGGCCGCGATTTCCTGGGGAGGGGTTCATGGTGGCATCTGGGAGTCCCCTTTAAAAAGGGGTCCCCCAGATGCCCACCCCCCTCCCAGGAGAAATGAGTATAGAGGTACTTGTAGTACCCCTTACCCATTTCCTTTAAGAGTTAAAAGTAAATAAACACACAAACACATAGAAAAAGTATTTTAATTGAACAAAAAACATAACCACGAAAAAAGTCCTTTAATATTCTTAATTAACCATTAATACTTACCTGTCCCTTTAAAAGCCAGTTCCCACGCAATATCCTCGGAAATATACTAATCAGTTACAATGTAACAAAGTTATTACAATGTAACAACTTTGTTACTTTGTAACACCACCGCACCCAACGTCACTCGCCGCTCACCCGCCGGCCGCCGCATACACGCTAGTCCCCGCCGGCTCCCGCCGTCCACTCCGCCCACACCTGTCACTCATATACATGCTGGCACCCATGGGTGCCAGCATGTATATAGGTGACATGTGGGAGAGGCGGGGAGGGCAGCGGAGCCGGCGGGGACTTAGCGTCCCTTCACCCGACAGAGCTCTGAGCTATATTAGCTCAGAGCTCTCGAAAGCATCTTTGTATTTGGGCTCCAAGGAGCCCCATTGGTCCTTAGCAGACCAATGGGGTTCCTTCAAATCAGAAGGAACCCCATTGGTCTGCTAAGGACCAATGGGGCTCCTTGGAGCCCAAATACAAAGATGCTTAGAGAGCTCTGAGCTATAGCTCAGAGCTCTGTCGGGTCCTGCAGCACAGACGCGGAGGCGGCGGCGGCGGCGGTGAGTGACGTCGGGTGCGGCGTAGTTACAATGTAACAAAGTTGTTACATTGTAATAACTTTGTTACATTGTAACTGATTAGTATATTTCCGAGGATATTGCGTGGGAACTGGCTTTTAAAGGGACAGGTAAGTATTAATGGTTAATTAAGAATATTAAAGGACTTTTTTCGTGGTTATGTTTTTTGTTCAATTAAAATACTTTTTCTATGTGTTTGTGTGTTTATTTACTTTTAACTCTTAAAGGAAATGGGTAAGGGGTACTACAAGTACCTCTATACTCATTTCTCCTGGGAGGGGGGTGGGCATCTGGGGGACCCCTTTTTAAAGGGGACTCACAGATGCCACCATGAACCCCTCCCCAGGAAATCGCGGCCTCCACCTCCACCGCCCATCGGAGGTGGAGAAGAGCCCCTTGTCCTTGGATTGGACAAGGGCTCGGAGGGGGAGGGGAAAGCTTGGCTGCCCCTCCCCTTCCGAGACCCCCCAATCCATGGACCATGCGGGCTGGTATAGTCAGGGTGTGGAGCCCCACGCGGCCGGTGCTCCGCATTCTGGCTATCCCAGTCTGCATGGGGGACAAGGGGTTAAAGAGGTCTGGGAGGGGGGACCCCACGTCGTTTTTTTTTTTATATTTCCCACACTCAGAACGAAGTAAGTAAAACTCTTCCCACTTGGGGGAATCTATGAAAATAAAACACTATTGTTACCTGTGCAAAAAAAACTGACATTTTCCGCATTTAAAAGACATTTTCGCCCTTGAAACTTAAAAATCGATTTTCTCAAAAACTATAAGGTCTTTTTGAAAAAAATTTTTTTCCTCTTATACCCACTGATCCCCTTAATATACCCTGTGAATTTGGTGTTCCTAAATTTTAAGCAGGCTTTGCTATTA
Source organism: Hyperolius riggenbachi (assembly GCF_040937935.1). Classification (NCBI taxonomy): domain Eukaryota; kingdom Metazoa; phylum Chordata; class Amphibia; order Anura; family Hyperoliidae; genus Hyperolius; species Hyperolius riggenbachi. The sequence continues at coordinate 120,826,942 of NC_090647.1, forward strand.
ACCGTTAAAGTCGGCGGGTTTTTAAATGTATATATTTTTCCTTTGAAACTTTAACATCGATTTTCTCAAAAACTATAAGGTCTTTTTGAAAAAAAAATTTTTCCTCTTATTCCTTCTGATCTCCTTAATATATTCTCCAAATTTGAGGCTCTTAGCACTTAAGGGGGCTTTGCTATTAACCCTTAAAGTCGGCGGCTTTTTTATATTATACGGGAGCGTAATATTACGCGATTACGGCAGACTGTGTAATTTCAATGGGAGTTTACTGTCTTACGCGTAATTTGTTACGCGTAAAACGTAACCCTACGGTCTACGCGTAATTAATTATGCGTAATACCGTAACCTTACACGTAACGCTTACGGTGCATTTGTAGTGAATTACGATGCGTAATTACGCTAATGCGTAATTTCGGCCCAGCACTGTCTGAAATAATTAATTCCACCTTTTTATCTGATGGGAAATTGCATGGTGTGTATAAGGCGTTACAGTTTATATCAGACCTTACTGATCTGCACTTTTTTTCTCAATTCTTTTTATTAAGATTTTTGTAAACATTGCATATGGAAGTCCGAGAATTCATGAGAACACATAACTAAAACATTATGCTTATTTAATACCAAGTATATCTTCAGGTTGCGGTAGGGAGACAAAAGCACGTGCACCTACCGTCCAAACCAAAACTGGTTTATTGCAACTGTAGTGACAACATGGTGATCACAGAGAAAATAACAACCATAAGTTAAAGTGTACCTCAGGCTGCCGGTGGAGGAGGTGGGAGGTGAGGGACCATAGTGGGTCAAGCGACGGCCGTTTGGTCACGCATGGTATGGTGTTATTTCCTCTGTGATCACAGTGTCACTACAGTTGCAATAAACCAGTTTTGGTTTGGACGGAAGGTGCACGTGCTTTTGTCTCCCTAACGCTATATCTGAATACTTTCTTCTAAGAAGTTTAGTGGAGCCCACATCCAGCAGCTGTGAAGAGAGGTATTCAGGCTGCAGTGAGATTCATGTTTGCCATTGGGACACTTTTACTGACCAACAAACACTTTGAAAGGAGAGTGCCCCAATACCTTTCATAGTTAGATATACATATCTTCAGGTTGCATTACAGGATTTATATGAACATATGGATAACAACATAGATAAAGAAACTATATTGAATAAAAAACGATCCAAAAGGTGCCCCTACATCAGACGATGTATCGGCAGATCGACCAACATACAGATCTCTCTTTGATTGGACAGAGATCTTTTGGCCTCCCATACACCACAGGCCGATTTCCTATCGGTTGTGAAATCTCTCGGGAGTTGGCCTAGTGACACTGTATCCGCCGCCTTCTGCCCCTGGTGCTGACCCTCCTAGTGTAAAATGTGTCCCCCCCCCCCCCCCCCAGTGTCCAGTGTGTGCCTATTTTACCTGCCGGTGTCCGCAGCTGGTTTGTGCTCCGGCCACATACATGCACCCCTTATGATTGTTGATGTAACGTGTGCGCATGTGTGACATCACACACATGCCCACATATATGCTGGCATTTATGTGGATGGAGTACGGAGCAAGGGGCGGACACCAGCAGGTAAAATATGCACGCCCGGGGCACCGGGGGGCACATTTTACACTAGGCGGGGGTTCCCTTGCATTCATTGCTCATCCCGATATCTCACGCCATTACCGCTGCACTCCCCATTGAGCAAGTCAGCCCTACATCTTGTCAACATATCCAATCAATTTTGGGCCGAAATTGGTCGCATCATCGATCGGGCATGCTCTTGGCAGCACTGGGTTTCATCTGATTCGATTATAGTAATCGAATCAGATGGTCAATCAGCTGCCAAGTCGCAAGAGGTATGGCCACCTTTAGAGTTATCCCACTCCCCACAACTGAGTTTCTGTATAAAGCCTGATTGGCATAAGAAATAATATAGAGATTGTCTAAGATCGCAGCTTGCTAATTCATTTCAGCCTATCTCTGGAGTGTGGGATATGGTAAGACGTCCCGAGAGCCAGGCTGCATTTGTTCTGCTCTCTCCCAGGGCTTATAAGAAACATCTCATTTGCATAGTTAGATTGCGAAACTTGGGGTTTGATATAACTTCAATAAAGTGTCATCTTATCAACTATATAGTTAAACAGCTTTAAACAATTGTTTGAGAAGATAAAATAAAGTCAAAAAACTAAAAAGATAAAATACAAAAAGTCAAGTAAATAATAATAAATGAACTAATGGAAATTACTATGTGTTCTTAGTTATAAATTGGATTTGAGTAACCAATCGGCATGAGTAAAACTATCCAGAGTTTAAGATAAGAGAACAAAATGTGCTCTGACTCAAACCTAAATTTGTAATAATCTGTTCCTATCCCCGTAGGAAGCTATCGGTATACTCTGTGTGTGAAGTATACTTAAAAGTATGAAGGTTCAGTAGTTGTCAGCTGTGTGCAGCTGAGCAGTGTTAGATGTGTGAGGGATCTGTGTTGCTGACTTCCCAGGCCTGGCACACCTGCAGGAGCCGCTGTTTCTCTCCTGCAAAGCTTGTGCTTTATAGACGCCAGTGAAGGCAGAGATCTCAAGCATGTGGCTGGCTCTCTCCTCAGTTCTTAGGCTGGTCATCAGGCCGGTTTTACATCACAGGAGACTATAGGCACCCTAGACTTCACCCTCCACAAACCCACAAACCCCCACCGAACTGCACTGGAAGTGTGCTGGCTGGCCTAGCTGTGACTTCTCCCTAACTTCCCCTGCCTGATGTATGTAGCCACTAGCCACAGGTGTCTTTTAGTACTAGGTAACAAAAATTACCCTCAATATTAAGTAGCTAGAAGTGCCCCTAAGTATTAGGTAGCTAGAGATGCTCCTGGATGAAGGGAGATCAGGTCAGTGGAATGCAGAGAGTTGGGTGTGTATCCTGCCACTTAAACTCTGCTCGAAGGTGTGAGTAAAGGAAATTACGGCTATCGTAATTCGTTCTAAGATATATCTGTGATACTAACTTAAATTTACCCCGGAGGTCCACATCAAGCTGATTTTGTTATAAACTGCAGCCTATGTGTATACGCCAGTCACTGTGTATCAAACCACCACTACTTCACACTAGCCTGACAGCAGCCCTATTAGTCTGCAGTTGTCTCTTTCTCTCTAATATTACGGTTTTGACAAGTTCAGTTAGATGTTGGGACAGGTCCTGGTCGCAGGAGCTTGCACTTTGAATCGCAACAAGTGTTGCTGTATGAAACACTGTTAGCATCACAAAATCATATTTCAGACCATAGTTGGTTAAACAGAATGTGTTAATTCATTTTTTTTTCTTTCTTTTAGACCTCGATGCATGCTGTGTTCCAGCCATAGGGACATTTGCAGCTCATGGTGTTATGAGATTACAAGCAATATCAGAATTACTGCCCTTAAAGCTGGATTTAGGGGGAGGCTTGTAACGATCCGCTCAGCTGCCTGCGCAGGCAGGCAGCCTTTTGATCATTATTCAGGTCTGCATGCTGCAGGACTCTGGAAAGAAGTCCTTCTGTCAGTTTTGCAGCTTGTGCTTGCTGAGGAATTTGCATACGTTGTCATGCAAATTGCCTGGCCACATTCATTGGAGGCGTGTACTATAAGTACTATGTGTGTCCCACAATGCTTCGCTGCTCATAGAGGTTTGTTCCTGCTGGCCTCACCTGGAGTGTCAGCCACTGCTATCTTAGTATAGTTAATTCCTGGGGGTTGCTTTAGGCTCCCCTTCTAGCTCAGTCAGGTTGTATTATCTGTATTGCCTGTTCTGTCTTGTCTTGCTTGTTTGCCATTGTCCTGTCCCTATGGTGGTGGACAGGAAATGGTTCTGATCTCCGTTCTTGGAGTATAGCTGGTGCAGCGGTTGCTATCAGCTATCTCTTCTGTTCTGTCTCCTGGGATCGCGCTAGCTACTTTTTGCTAGTGCCGGGGATCCTTCTGTTCTGTCTCCTGGGATCGCGCTAGCTACTTTTTGCTAGCGCCGGGGATCCTTCTGTTCTGTCTTGTCTGTCGCGATTGCGCTGTCACCAGCGGCGGTTGATAGCGAATCGTTCTGTCTTGTTTGGATCGCACTGGCCTCTAGCGGTAGCGGCTGTGGATCCTTCTGATCTGTGTTCCTGCTCGGATCACACTTGCTCTGGCGGAAGAGCGGTGGATCCTCTCTGCCTAGTTTCTGTTTTCGTGTGTCTGTCTTGTCTGTTGCGACCGCTTGCTGAAGGCTCGGTGAGGTAACCGTTAAGCAAGCGTCGCGTCCTCTGTTTCATGTTTGTCTGTCTATGGTTAGTTAGGCGTGCTTGTCTCTGTTGTGCTTATCACGTGGAGACCGCGCATAAACCGCGTGCACTGTTGCGAATGAGTGCGGTGTTCGCGGTTAGCTAGCATTTATTATTTTCCGTATCTCCTCATTGTATTATTTGCTGTGCCTTTGCTAACCTCGTATTCTGTTCTGTTCTGCCTTGTGTCTCGTCTGGCGATCGCACCTCTCGCGATCGCGTTCCTATTTCGTATCTGCTGTTGTGTGTGCGCGGTCGCAGGGTGGCGACTAGATTGGCGCACACACATACAACCTATCCCTTTGCTCAATCTCATTCGCAATCGCCTCTCTTGCGATTGCGTTCTGCGCTTCGTACAAATTCCTGTCTGGCGTTTGTGGAGGTACAGAGGATTGGTTCCTCTGCACTCCCCAGCGCCATCTGCCGACAGGAATTTTCCCTCTACTGGTGCTTGCACCAAAAGCTGGGTTCTAGTATCTTGACACGCTTGTGGAGGACCTCCGCAGTGTCAGCGCACATCTTTGTGCGCTGAACACGGAGATATCCCACAATCGTTACATTATGAGCAGCCCAACCCAAAACCCCAGTGTAGAGGGAATTTCTGATTTGTACGATTTTGCTGAGTATGGTTCCTGTGTCTTTAAGAGTTTCAAAATATTAAATTCAGAGACGAAAGAGGATTTTCTCTCTGAATGCGTAAAATTTTGTCTGAATCCTACTTTTCAAATTACTGATCCGTCCACGTCTGCTCTCCAATTAGCTTATGTGCTTTTGAAAGATGATCTGTTTGTATGGGCTCATGAAATCTTGCAAGACAATTCTTGGAATGATAATCTATATCAGTTTCTTACATTTACATTCTCCTACTGGTTTGAGTTGCCTTGCTTGCCACCTGCCCTGTATGAGTGTGTAGTTGCTAATGAGTCAGCTGCTCTACCTACTTCATGCAAAACCATTCAGTTTGAAAATGAATGCAGTAACTATTCCCCTGTGTCTAAACAGCAGCCACCTAAAGCAGCAAGGACTAAAAGCAGGAAAAAAAAGGAAGACTTCTCAGCTGAAAAAACCGTTGCCCATAGCAATTACAAATAAAAAAATTGTTTCTGTAAAGTCTGAAATTTCTCAGTCTCAGGTTTCATTACCCCAAGAAAGGGCATTTGTGGATCCTTTGATAGGCAGAATTATTTTCTATATTAAAGGAGTGAGAAAGTCTTTGCATGTTCCTGACCCCAACCCTTATGAGGGTTTCTTGGAAACCGAGTTGTTTGAACCCCCATTTGCTCCATGGGATATTGGAGCATTAATTGAGGAGTTCGAGATTGATTGGAAGGCGTTTTGCGATTTTTACATCGCAAAAAGCGCAGAGATTCTTTATGCTTGTCTTGATTCGGTGTACGCTTTGATTGACTCTGATGAGTGTGACGAATGTTTTGTGAATCCGGTGACTTATGTGTGGCAGACGATTTTGGATGAATTGCACACACACCAATCAATTGACTTCAATAAAGAGACATCGTTATCGGATGATTGTTCCTGCCTTTCTGGGGTAAAGCATGTGAGTCTAGATATTGTGCGACCTGACATGAATGGGTGCACTACTGTGGTTGATTCTTGTGCGAATCTTGAAAGATTCTCTCCTGATTGCGTGAAGTTTGAATCTATGCGATGTAATGCCTGTTTCTCAGATGTTCCTGCAGATTGTGATCAACATGAATGTGCCAGTTTTCTCAAAGATATGTGGGATCCCTTGTCATCTAAGAACAGATCTTTAAGATCTTCCATCTATGATCCTGCTATGGGAAAAATTCCTAAACTATGCAGCATCAAAAGTGAAATTAATATGCCTAATAAAGTTTATTCTGTTGATGTCGCTATTTCTTCTGCAGATGAGTCTCTGTCTCACCCTGTTCACACCTGTAAGGGCCCGTTGCCTGGGGACAATTGCTCCAGTGTTTCGACCCTAGATGCCTTGCAGTCTGCTCCGCAGATCGCGGAGATTTGCGCTATGGAAGCGTCAGTTTCACAACCTAAAGCGATCTTGGATTCGCAGGTTTTGCGTTCTGGCTCCTCGGATTTGACATTGTTAGCCGAATCTAAGAGTGAGACAGCGCTTCGGTTTTGCGAATCTGACTCTGAAACATCTTTGCTGGGTCCAGAGAAAGTTTCTCTGAGCCTGCCCTGTACCATGAATAACAATATGATGTCCAATCACACTGACATTTGTGAGTCCCTTTCTTGTTCTGAGGAAAGTGCTGATTCTGCACCCTGTACTCTGGATGAGTTAAGATGGCCTTGTTTAGAGTCTCCTGCAGTGTCCCTAGAGGCTCGTCTAGGTATTGCCACTATACTCACCTGTTTTTCTGCAGTTTTGGAGTTACAAGCTAGTTTGACTGCCACACAGAATTCTGGGTACAGTGAGAATGAAGTTAGGGAGTCAGTGTGTGTTCCAGTAAATATACCTGTACATTCCCCTCATGATGATGAGATCCAGTCTCAGGTTATGGTGGAACCATTCCTGGGACATCTGCCCTGTCCACAAAATAAACTTCCAGTTTTGCCCTGTAACATGGATAGTTCAGAATCCTTCCGAGAAAACTTGAAAAATGATGTTCCTGAGGTCTTGTTTGATGTTCTGGAGGTCTCAGAGTTCCTCCCAAAGGGTGCAGAACTTGTAGGAGATGTCTCCTGCCCCCCAAGTCCTTCTGAGGTGTTACCCTCTTCCGTAGGCATTGCTGCCTTGCTGGCTACCTTTTCAGCTCTGATGGAGCTTCACTCATATGTAGTCAATGATGATATTATTGTCACAGAAATTTCTGAATTTGTATCCGAGTCTTCTTGTGAAAGTACAGTGCCTGTGACCTCCACTCATGATGATTCTCTGTCCGGTACTGGTTTTGGTCTTGTCGTGCCGGACTCTGAGGTTGGCAGTTCCCCGACATGTACTGAGGTTTCTCCTGTGCTGGTGTACCCCAGTGTGCTCTGTGACCCAGAAAGCCCAAGTGTGCCTCGGTTACCAGCGTACTCAGATGCTTCCTCGGTGGAGACATGCTCTGATTTAGCCTGCCTGCTTGCATGCCCAGAAGTGGTCCCTGAAAGTCTTGATCTTGATGGGTGTCCTCGTAATTCTGAATCCGGAATTGTCATTGGTTCCATGGGGGTTCTTGGTAATTCTCCATGTGAGCCTGGTGATTGTTCTGCCCTCTTGGGATCTCTGTGGAGCTTCAAAAGGTTCTGGGAGATTCCGGGAGAGATTTTGCTTGGTCCCCTGGATAAGATCAACGGTGGCTTTTGTGTTGTAAGGGACACTTCGAACAGGTATTGTGGCAGGTTTGGTATTTTCGGACGCTCGTTGGAAGGTGGTGGGTATTGTCTGGAGGGTGTCGATGGCTTTTTCTCTGGTATTCACAGTCCTGATGGGTGTTACGCTAAGACTGGTAGTACTGATGGGCATGTTTCGGTGGCTTCTGTTTCCGATGAGGTCGGTTTCGGGTGGACTGACTCTGGAATTGGACCTTGTCGGGCTGCCCCGACCTTCATGAGTCTTCAGTTAGAGTTTTTTGGTAACGCCAGTTTTGAAAGACGTCTGGAATTCGTCCCTAGAGGGGGGGGTACTGTAACGATCCGCTCAGCTGCCTGCGCAGGCAGGCAGCCTTTTGATCATTATTCAGGTCTGCATGCTGCAGGACTCTGGAAAGAAGTCCTTCTGTCAGTTTTGCAGCTTGTGCTTGCTGAGGAATTTGCATACGTTGTCATGCAAATTGCCTGGCCACATTCATTGGAGGCGTGTACTATAAGTACTATGTGTGTCCCACAATGCTTCGCTGCTCATAGAGGTTTGTTCCTGCTGGCCTCACCTGGAGTGTCAGCCACTGCTATCTTAGTATAGTTAATTCCTGGGGGTTGCTTTAGGCTCCCCTTCTAGCTCAGTCAGGTTGTATTATCTGTATTGCCTGTTCTGTCTTGTCTTGCTTGTTTGCCATTGTCCTGTCCCTATGGTGGTGGACAGGAAATGGTTCTGATCTCCGTTCTTGGAGTATAGCTGGTGCAGCGGTTGCTATCAGCTATCTCTTCTGTTCTGTCTCCTGGGATCGCGCTAGCTACTTTTTGCTAGTGCCGGGGATCCTTCTGTTCTGTCTCCTGGGATCGCGCTAGCTACTTTTTGCTAGCGCCGGGGATCCTTCTGTTCTGTCTTGTCTGTCGCGATTGCGCTGTCACCAGCGGCGGTTGATAGCGAATCGTTCTGTCTTGTTTGGATCGCACTGGCCTCTAGCGGTAGCGGCTGTGGATCCTTCTGATCTGTGTTCCTGCTCGGATCACACTTGCTCTGGCGGAAGAGCGGTGGATCCTCTCTGCCTAGTTTCTGTTTTCGTGTGTCTGTCTTGTCTGTTGCGACCGCTTGCTGAAGGCTCGGTGAGGTAACCGTTAAGCAAGCGTCGCGTCCTCTGTTTCATGTTTGTCTGTCTATGGTTAGTTAGGCGTGCTTGTCTCTGTTGTGCTTATCACGTGGAGACCGCGCATAAACCGCGTGCACTGTTGCGAATGAGTGCGGTGTTCGCGGTTAGCTAGCATTTATTATTTTCCGTATCTCCTCATTGTATTATTTGCTGTGCCTTTGCTAACCTCGTATTCTGTTCTGTTCTGCCTTGTGTCTCGTCTGGCGATCGCACCTCTCGCGATCGCGTTCCTATTTCGTATCTGCTGTTGTGTGTGCGCGGTCGCAGGGTGGCGACTAGATTGGCGCACACACATACAACCTATCCCTTTGCTCAATCTCATTCGCAATCGCCTCTCTTGCGATTGCGTTCTGCGCTTCGTACAAATTCCTGTCTGGCGTTTGTGGAGGTACAGAGGATTGGTTCCTCTGCACTCCCCAGCGCCATCTGCCGACAGGAATTTTCCCTCTACTGGTGCTTGCACCAAAAGCTGGGTTCTAGTATCTTGACACGCTTGTGGAGGACCTCCGCAGTGTCAGCGCACATCTTTGTGCGCTGAACACGGAGATATCCCACAATCGTTACAAGGCTTTAGTATTATTATACCCATGGAACCATAGAATCTTTTTTTGTTAACTCTGTCAAGGCCACAGAAGCATGACCTGACTTTACCAGTCACGTGATATAATTCTCTGCACTGCCTGGAAAGCACGAGTGACCGAATATAAACAGAGGATCAAAGCAACGCCATAGATTGTGTCATTAGATGAAAATGTAAAACATACATGTTACATGGGGGAAAAAACATATACACGATAAATCATATTATTCTGGCATCTTCTTGCAGAATAGATCCCTATTCACGCATAGCTCCCAACTGTCCCTCTTTTAGAGGGACAGTCCCTCTTTGGGAACCAAATATCTCTGTCCCTCTTTCTTCCATGTGTCCCTCTTTCAGGACTGATGTACAGATCTATGTAAATACTGTATATGCATTTTGTACAGAAAAATGTGTTTTTTGTACTCTAAATGTTATTTCTCTAATTAATTGAAATTGATATATTTCTTATTTTAAATGTTAAAATGAAGGAGAACAATTGATGATAGAGAAGACCAGTGTGATCTGAATTTTAAAACTTCTTTCTGGTATCAGTGACTACGGGTGTGGTAATGGTGTGATTAGGGATGTGGTGGGTGGGTGATTAGGGGTGTGGCAGGGGTGTGTCTTGAAATGTCCCTCTTTCTTATCTTAAAAAGTTGGGAGGTGTGTTTATGGTATGTATTTGATTTGCTTTGATTTTATTCTTCTCTGTGGGCAGCCCGGTGGCGTAGTGGTTAGCACTCTCACCTTGCAGCACTGGGTTCCCAGTTTGATTCGCAGCCTTTATCTGCGCAGAGTTTGTATGTTTTCCCAATGTCTGTATGGGCTTCCTCCAAGCAATCCGGTTTCCTCCCACAACCCAAAAACATACAGATAAGTTAATTGTTACTTAGTTTGTTAATTGTTATAAGTTAATTGTACTGTCCACTTTTTTATTTCAGTCAATTTTACATAGTAAATAAAGAGAAAACTGTTCCAGGCATTTTCCATCTTTACTGCCTCTGACTGAAGCCATTTTATTTCTCCTAAAAACTGCACTGTCATATCTAGCTTGCTTTGTAAACACACGTGAGCACAGCATATGTCATATTTCAGCAGCTTCTGCAGAGGGGTGAGATGTATTTCCCTTCTCAGCTTCATGTCACACTGAACTGCCCTCAGCCAATTCGTGAGGGGCAGGAATGTGGGAGGGAAGATAACAAGCTTCCCTCTCCCTGGCAATGTACCAAAAAGGAGTCAGGATGACTGAGATAAGATTCATTACAGCAGAAACATTTATGATTATATTGGAATGCTTGCAATGCAGGACCAAGATGTCGACTACATAATAAACACAGAGCAGTGGATAAATGGAATTTGATTTTGTAGCTGACCCCCTTTAAATAACAAAAATGCTGTTTACTTTTTTGGTATATCGCAATAAAATTTTTTGACTCTCCTGCCATTTTCTAAACAATGTCCATATTATATGCAACCTCGTTAGCAAACGAGCAGCTTGGGACAATATAGTAGATGAGTGCGTAAGCTAGAGCAGCTGCCCCGTCTGTTATTACATGACTGCATCAGCCAACAGTTTTACAACACATCCAGAACTTGTACTGGCGTTAACTTTCTGCATTTCCTACAATAATGGCAGCACTCAGGGTTAATTCAAGGGTCAGTTTATTTATTTAGATTATGTAAAATAGAGGCATTATATATTACATTAAATAGCATATCAGTACTGAAAAAATCATTTTATTTGCTGGATAGTATTAAAAAACTGCAGTTTAATTTCCATTTTTTTTTTACTACTGAAAAAATATCATAATAATAGATTCAATAAAAGTCTTACTAAAGTAACCACGGCAACAGTATAGGGTTTGGTATACAGAACAAGACAAAATTCATCTCTCAGTCAGTTCATTTCATTTATTGCAGGTTTTTACTCAACAGTTTTCACAAATCAGCAAGTACTTTTTTCTGCCATCTCAGTATCACTAGTTGCATAATACATCTGTGGGGATGACCTATATTTCTGTACACACTGAGCATTATGAACCACTCTGGTGGTAGGTAACCCAGTGTGAGACAATGCACAATACAGAACACATGACACCAATGAACAGCTAAAGAATTGGCTAACAAAGGGCCCTGTGTGTAGGCCCGGACTGCCCATGATGCCAAGTGAGACGACGTCCTCAGCCGGCAGAAGTCTGGGGGCAGCACCAGGCAAGTGAAGAGAGCGCCTGGCCAACCCATACTGGGTGCAACTATACCTGGCTAACATATACTGGCTCAACTGTACCTAGCTACCAATAATGTGGGCACCTATACCTGGCTACCTATCTATACTGAGGGTGTTTCTTGGGGGTCTCACTGCAGCTATAACGTGTGGTGCAAATTGGTGGGTGCTGTTTGATCATTCCAATTCGGGATGGGGGGGGGGGGGCGCACATCCTTAAAAGTTTGCCACAGGCAGCTAGAATTCTAGAACCGGCCCTGCCTGTGTGGGCTCTATAGAGTTGAGGCTCAGTAGTGATCCTAACCTTTGGGCCCTTTTCCACTAGAGCGATTGCGATTGCTAAATCGCAAATCGCTACTGATTTTCAAATCACTAGGGTTGTTACTTTATCATAGAAATCACGAGAAGTATTTTCCACTACAGTGATTCGATTTGGAAATCACAAATCGCAATCGCTTTCTGGAGCGATTTTTACAATGATAATGCAATGCAAATGAAAATCGCAAATCGCAATCATATAACAGAATTAATGAAAAATCGCAATCGCTGGCATTTGTGATTTGTGATTGCGATTGCTAGTGGAAAAGGGCCATGAATCCAATTACTAAACTGCAACAAACAAATAAACAAATACAGTGCTCTTTTATTTGATAGTGCTAGGGATCAGGGATAGAGTATACAGAGGAATAACTACAAAAATCGGGGCCCCGCATTCTCCCCAACTACAAGTGCAGCCACTTAGCAAAAAATCCTCCCCATTCACTCATGAAATCTATATGCAGGTGTGTGTGTAATGTTTTCCTGCTTCCAGAAGCTGCTTCACAGCAGAACACTCTCTGCTGCCATTCGCTGGCTCCCAATCACATGACCCATATGGGGTCTGGGAACCAAGGGGGCCCCATGCTCTCATTTTTGCAGGGGGGCCCTATTAAGCCCTATTAGTTACGCTCCTCTGCATAAATACAGAAAATTCAAAATGTTTTACAACCTTAAGGTGGATAGATATGATATACTAAAGAGATTAGATTTTACTGCAATTCGATAATAACGATTGGTTATACAGATTATTTTAAAGGGGCTTGTTTTTTGTAATTCAAGCAAGAAATCTCATTGGATTTCCTGTTTTTATCGATATAAGTCAATCGGTAGTGGCTGACTTTTCTTATTAATCTTTATGAAAATTGAATGATGTAGGATAGATCCTGTCAATTTCTTGATTTATAAACCCAAGCAGTTTGTTTTCAACAGGGATGAGCAGAAACTACGCCAGTGCAAATTTACTCATCGTAGTTCACATCTACGCATCGTAGTTCGTAGGTGCAGTTTCAAAACTACGCTTACGAATTTACACGTAGCGAAGTACCACTATGCATAGTTGACATGTGTATTGCGTAGTGAAATACGAATGCATAACTCGCATCTAATTTTCCGTGTGCAATTGTATGCTTACAAATTTACGCATTGGAAAAGGGGAATGTACGCATAGAAGAGTTCCCGGCATACGTATTTAAAAAGAGGGATTCATGTGTAAAATTTTCTGCATACGGGCATAAGCATCCGCATACTTTATGGTTCGCACTACGCGTAATTGCGTATTTTAACACGTAGTCTACGAAATGCATACAAAGCGAATATTTAATTGCGAAGCGTAACTGCGTGAAACTACGAGTAGTTCCAGCGTAGCGAAGTTGGCTGACTATGACCATCCCTCGTTTTCATTTTTTTGTTTTGTAATTGGGAAATACTGATACATTGGTCCGAATTCTCAAATGTTACAATTCAATCAGAAAAATTGATCATAATTTTCGAATTGCAAAAACACAGAAAAAAATGGTATCATTTGTGGCCAAATTTATTGTGACAAGTTTTCTTTAAAGAAAACACCATAGTAATAATAATAATATAGGTCACTACAGGTGCTGGTAGGGACCAATGGACTATCATCTTTGTTCTTGTTTCTGTAAATGCATAGAAAAGGGAAGCTGGTTGACTGCCACACACTTAGCTTATCGTCACTGCATTGTGCTCCACTATGTTCAATAAGCCAGATGGTAGCTTTGAGTTGTGTATGGGAAAAACAGAGTTCTGAACATGCTGGTAGTTATTACACGTGGGAGGTTGTACACACAGTTCTGTGGTATTCCTCATACACAAAGGAAAGCAATGCTACACAGGCTTGTTTTACTGTCAGACATTCGGAATGAGATGCAACATCTACATGACAATCACAGGGAGAAAAATAGCAATGGCCACTCCATCTGTGCTTTGAACTGAAGAGGTCATTGGTGTACATGATGACCATAAAAGGACTGTCACTGAGAGGGTCAGCAGTAGCACCACTTACACTTGGAAAATGCTTCATACAAGACAAGTGTTCTTAAGGCCTCTTTTCCACAGGAGGATGAACTGCGTGCTTGTCTGGCAGTTCAGTCCAGAGATGGATTAAGATGTAAGGTGGCCCTAGGTAAGGTAGTAGATTAGGTAGTAGACTCCCTTGTGGACTTTTTTTAAGCTGAAGTGGAGAGAGATCAGAGAAGGTGGCCGGTGGCCTGGTGAATGATTCTGCTCTGGTTCAGCCGCCCAGCTACTGGCCACAATTACATGCAGCTAAATGACATCGAATGGTAACACTGCGCCAGAGTTGGATTATCCACAAGGCTCGGGGCCTAGTGGGGGCTAGCAATCTTACTTTAAAAAGCTAGGTGAGCACCAGTGGTTTGCAAAAACTGCTATCTTGCCTAAGGTCCCATTTTACCGTAATCCTTTTCTGCACCACGTGTGTTGCATTCAGGGCCGGGCCGAGGCATAGGCTGGAGAGGCTCCAGCCTCAGGGCGCAGTGTAGGAGGGGGCGCACAATTTATTCAGCTGTCATTCCTAATTGTGTTTGAAGCAGAAAGAAATAAGAAAAGGGGATACATGGCAGTGACTGCAAGCCATATAACTAGATATTAAGGTGTTGGGGAGGTTGTGGACCCTGTGGCGCCTCTTAGTCTAATAGCAATCAGTGTGTGATGGCTGGGGTGGCAGGGATGGAGGGGAGCACTTTGGTGTCTCAGCCTTGGGTGCTGGAGGACCTTGTCCCGGCTCTGGTTGCATTTGGAACGCAGAGGCATTACCTGGGGGCCAAGAAACATGTCACGTCTGAGAACAGCAACTGCATTGCTTAGATGCAACTCTGTGTGGGGCCGCCTGTCTATCACTCGTGCCAAGCACTAGCATGTAACTTAAACACACTCAAGAAAAGGGGACCAATATGGATCAAATTATAATCCATGATTAATTAATGGATGATATAAACTCCACATATGTATTGCAAAAATACCAAATAACTTTATTAGGGTCAAGAAATACATACCGACAGTAATAAAAACAATTAAAAATGGGTAAATTCTCCCAATTTAAACCAAAGATAATTGGTAATCCTACTCCTAGTCATGTACAAAAAATAAATACAGCAATAACATCAATAAATTCCCAGTTGGCAGAAAATATTGAAAAAAGTTGTGCACAAATATGCAAAATTATGTGCAATCACGGAAAGGTTCTGGTGTGAACCAGGTTAAACTTAAAACAAAAAAACAGGTATCACTACCTGTTAAAGTGACTCAAGTGCTCAAAATTCATGAATAAATACCACTGTATGTAAAACTGGATGTAAAGTGCAGAACGTTTTTTTACACACACCTGTATGAAAAAAAAGTTAAAAAAAAAACAAAAAACAACATAGCCTAATGTGACCAATAATGTAAGCAGTGTGCGTAGAGCTGCGTACATACGTACATATGAAACTCCGCAGAACAAAACTGCGTAGATGCATATGCACACACTCCACACACAATGCCGGGTGCAATAAACAATAATACAATGTGTGTTACATACAGTTGACCAAATATATCAAAGTGCTGTCAGTGCCAAGGAAAGATTGAATCAATGAGGACTGCCTTACCAGGGAACATAGGAGAGGCGCTTGAGAGCAGGACGCCTGACGCGGTCGCAGCCCAGCTGCTTCTGAAGGAGGTACTAGCATGTGCCTGACCGGTGAACTAGTCGTTATGGTGTATCACAGCAACAAATAAAATATAAAGCCTGGAGTATGGCTCCAACATTAACCCTTTGGGGACCGGCTGCCTAACCCCCCTTAAGGATCAGGCCATTTTACATGCGGGGGGGGGGGAAGACATCCTGATCCCTGATAGGCCTAGCTGGGCATGGTGTCCCCAGTGTAGCCAGGTGTCCCCCATATTGCCGGAAGCCTTTACTTACCTCCCAGGCTTCAGCAATGAGCAACTCTAGCCCCCTCCACTCTGGCCGGCATCCCCACTCGCACTGCTATTAAGTTCTGGGCCGCAGCTTGATGACGTCATCAAGCTAGGCCCCGACACCTAAGTCAGAGCGAGCAGAGATGCCGGCCAGAGCGGAGGGGAGCAACGATCGTTGGGGGAACGTCAGGAAGGTGAGTGGATCCTCTTCTTCCCCTCCTACCGCCGCTGCTCTGATCGCCAATGATCGTAGTGATCACGTGATCAAGAGCCATCGCGATGGCTCCTGATCACTGATGGGAGATGTCAGCCATCATATGACAGCTTAACCTCCCCTCTAGGGTACGCACAATCATGTCAGGAGCGAAAATGGCTAGGTGGCGTAAATCCTACGCCGCATCAGGCTTAGAAAGCCACAAGTGCTGCTCAGGATTTATGCTCAAGCGGTTCCCAAGAGGTTAAGAACTGGAATTGTATATCTGCTGGTGATCGGTGAATGGGAGCAGCTGACAGGTGATGAATTCACCACCTTCGGCTGCATGTGGAAAAGAGGCCTAGACATTAAAGGACAACGGAAGCGAGAGGGATATGGAGGCTGCCATATTTATTTCCTTTTAAGCAAAACCAGTTGCCTGCCAGTCCTCTTGATCCTCTGCCTCTAATTTCAGCCATGGAACCTGAACCAGATGCAGCAGATCAGGCGTTTCTGACATTATGGTCAGATCTGACAAGATTAGCTGCATGCTTGTTTCTGGTGTGATTCAGACACTACTGCAGCCAAATACACTTGCAGGGCTGCCGGGCAACTAGTATTGTTTAAAGGGAAATATATGTGGCAGCCACCATATCCCTATTACTTCAGTTGTCATTTAAATGGAATTTCCAAGGGTATTTTTTTTTCTCAATATATTCCAAAATTACAAGTAATGCAAGGTAAAGCATTGTACAAGCAGAATCAACCCTTGATAAGCAGGGTTGTCTAGGTACAAATAGCAGAATATCTGTTGTTAAGTACAAAGGTATATACTTATAAGTATAAAAGGCCTACAAATACAAAATTTCAATTATGCACACAAATAGAAATCAAAACAGACGTGAAACAGAAGTCCAGATCAGAAAGACTATCTGAACAAAATATCAAGAAGTAATAACCTCGGCCTGTTTAACCCTCTCTATGGTCCTACTAAGAGGACCTACTTAAAGTGGAATATAACCCTGCATTTCATCTTTGCTCTAAAACATTATTTACAACATATTATATGCAACCAGCATTTTTTTTTACTAGACCAGCATTTGAAGGGCTACACACAGAGCTTGAAAGTTCAGTGCAGTAAAATGCAGACGCATCCGAACTTTAGATAAGATTATCTTGTGTTTACTTAAAGAGACTCTGAAGTCTCTAAAAAAAGTTTTTTAATTCATAAATATGTTTAATACTTTATCCCTAACTAAACTGGCGCATCCCTGCCGCAGTACGCTATCTAAATCCCCCCAAACTCCGCAGGAGGCAATCCGGGTAGCGCTTCCGTGTGAGGCAGGGCTATGAGCTGCAGCCCTGCCTCACAAGCGTCTGTCAGCGGTGGATCTCCGCCTCTCCCCCGCCCCTCTCAGTCTTCCTTCACTGAGAAGGGCGGGGGAGAGGTGGAGATCCGCAGCTGACAGCCGCGTGTGAGGCAGGGCTGCAGCTCATAGCTCTGCCTCACACGGAAGCGCTTAGGGCAGCAAAATCCACGACCAAGAAAGTCGTGGATTTTGCGGGGGAGAAGTAAGGGTGTAGTTTGGGGGGGATTTAGATAGCGTACTGCAGCAGGGATGCAGCGGTTTAGTTAGGGATAAAGTATTAAACATATTTATTAAATAAATAAAGGTTTTTTTAGAGACTTCAGAGTCTCTTTAAATGTATCAAGTGAGGAATGTGACACATTCTCTGACTGTGCAGGAGCTGGTGGAGACAGAGAGACTCCACTGGCCTCAACTCACTAAGCTTTATCAAACACTTTATCAAACGTTTGATAATTTACCTCATGAGTAAAATCTAATTTTGAATTCACTAAGGTGTTATGGATTTATTGAACATTTTATCGATTAAACATTTGATAAATCTATAACACCTTAGTGAATTTAAAATGAGATTTTACTCATGAGGTAAATCATCAAACGTTTGATCAAGTGTTTGATAAAGGTTAGTGAATTGAGTACACTAAAAGCATGTCTGCCTGCAATACAGCAATGCATAAAAGCAGTTATTAATAAAATGCAAAGTCATATCACAAAGCAAAAAACTGTACTTTTGGAAACCTATAACTTCTAAATGAATAATAATACTTATGCACAAATGCAAATATGATAACTGTATGGCATATAAAAAGTAGGTAAACATGTTTTTATTGAATATTATGTCAGGGTTTTAAACCGCTTTAAGAGAGAAGCTGTTTGTAGAAGACTCGTCTAAGCAGTGGGAAGGGGTAGATTGTCCTGGTATACTCTACATTAATTAGGGCTCTTTCACACTAAGACGTTGCATTTGATGCGACGTTAAGGTCGCATAACGTGCCCCTAACGCAACGCATGTTAGCTTTGAAGTTGGATGTTACATTCAACTGCGTTATGCGTCTCTTGATGTGTACGTGATGCATACTTTTTGACGCACACCGATCGAATTAAAACGGCGCATGCGGCACATTTACAAAATAAAACCAACATTACTGAGCATGTGCAAACAGTCTAACGCAGCCAAATACGGGGATAACGCACAGCACGCTGCACTTTCATTTAACGTTCTGCGATATACTCCAACGCAACGTGGGCACTGTGAACAGCCCATTGATCTATCATTGCTGTGAGTTGGGCTGCGTTACAGGCTGCTGTAATGTGCGCCTGTAACGTCCCAATGTGAAAGCAGCCTAAGTCTTGGAGGTAGTCTTCTTGTGATTCTTAATTGTTTCAGTGAGTACTGGGATTGGGGTTGTTGGGCAAACTCATGTGGGATAATATCTGCTGCCAGTCTATTTTGTGAGGAGGAGGGTCTATAATGACCTGATACAAAGGAGTGAGTCTTTCCTCCATCTCTAGATTTATAGCGTATTGTGTTTATTAGTTGAGTTATGGAAAGGGGCACCAAGGGTATTTTTGTGGAGATTGAAGGAGTCCTGAAACAAGGGTAATATGAAGGCTGCCATATTTAATTTCTGATAAACAATTTCACATTGAAAATGCTATTTTAAATTTCAACAAAATATTTGTGAAAATACATTATACTTTCACAATATGGTCAAAGGAAGTCATTATAAAATGTTCTTTTTCTCTTCTATTTATCTTAAGCAGTATGAGTAGAGCTGAAACACCTCATTCCCATGGCAGATTAAAGGGCTTTATACCCCCAAATCCCGGGGCAAACATCCATGACTTTCAAAATCGTGGATTTTGCTGCCCGGAGGAGGCAGAGCTTAGCTCTGTAGCTCTGCCTTTACTGAAGTCTATCTGCGCGCAGATCTCCGCCGCCTCCCCCTTAGTGAAGGAAGACTGCAAGGGGCGGGGAGAGGCGGCGATTGGCGGAGATTGACTCCAGTAGAGGCAGAGCTTCAGCGCAAAGGAAGCGCTACCCTTGATTTTTGCCCTGGGGATTTGGGGGGCAATAAAACCTTGTTCTGCCATGGGAATGCCTCGTTTCAGCTCTACTCATATTGTTTAAGATAAATAGCCTATAAAAAGAAGAATTTCTTTTGGTTTCAGACTCTCTTTAACATGTCAAAGCGCAAAAAAATTCCAAACGTATTAGAAAATGATTTGCGGAGATATTTTGGCTGGAAAGTCAAACTTTACATTATTTTTGCAACTTTAAAGCATTTTCATTTATCACTGGTGCTGATGCTCCGCCTCTAATACTCAGGGCCCATTCACACTTGCTGATCGCAAAACGCTCTATTCACACCTGGCGATTTTTTAGCGATCACATTTTGAGCTTCTATAGCACTAAAACGCGATCGCCGGGAAATCGCTTGAAAATAGTGCAGGCTACGGGTTTGCGTTTAGCGTTTTTGGGCGATTTGCGGCGATGAGCGCAAATTGCCCAAATGAGAAGGGGCCCATAGACTTTTATCACCCTAGCGCTCGGCAAAATGCTCAAGTGTGAATGGGCCCTAAAAGCTACTAGCCAAGAATGAAAATGCAGATTAGATGCTTTGACTCTGGTCTGACTCCACTGGCTGCATGCTTGTTGCAGGTGTGTATCTCAAACAACAAAGCCAAAAGCTCAGTATGACAGCCAGGCAACTAGGATTGTTTAAAAGGTAACAGAGGGCAGCCCCTATATTCCTCTCATTTTATGTTCCCTTCAAAAGAGAAAACAAACACTTGTTCTGAAGCAGTTGGTTTTGCTAACATGAAATGTGGGCAGGTGATAGGCTGAGAAAGTGGTAAGGTGAGCCAGGCTACGAGGAACGGAGAAGGTGGGAGCACCCACCCATTGTCAAACTCCACCCACCTAGTGTCAAACTCCACCCACCCAGTGTCAAACTCCACCCACCCAGTGTCACCCTCCTCCCAGCAGTACCCAGAAGGTGGGGGCACCCTCCCAGTTTCACCCACCTCCCACCTAGTTTAACACTTTTCCCACCCAGTGTCATCCTCCCCACCCTGTGTCACCTTCTTGTCACCCTCCTCCCACCCAGGGTCAGTCCTCTCCAGTGTCACCCTCCTGCCACTCAGTGTCACCCACACCACCCAATGTCACCCTCACAGCAGCATCCAGTGTCACCCTCCCACCTCAATCAGCATCTTAATCCCACTCACCCTACTAGGACCCAGTGGGGGGAACATTTAATGCATTTATGTCTGCGGCAATGTTTGCCGCCTTTCCAGTTTGCTGCATTTCATGTGTGCAACAGTTTTCATGTGTTGGAGGTAATAGTTGTTGCATTGAATGTGTTGGAGGTAATGGTTGTTGCATTGAATGTGTTGGAGGTAATGGTTGTTGAATATTATGTTTCAGAGGTAATAATTGCTGCATTTATTATTTGATGGTCATATTGGCTGCATTTGCTACTTTGGGGTTGTTGCTACAACATTTGGCATTTTGCGGGTTCATGAATACTAAATAGTAGAGATGGCCTGAACCTCCGATTTTCGGTTCGCGCGAACTTTCGCAAACAGCAATAGACTTCAATGGAGAGGCGAACTTTGAAAACTAGAAAAATTTATGCTGGCCACAAAAGTGATGGAAAAGATGTTTCAAGAGGTTTAACACCTGGAGGGGGGCATGGCGGAGTGGGATAGATGCCAAAAGTCCCTGGGAAAAATCCAGATTGGATGCAAAGCAGCATTTTAAGGGCAGAAATCACATTGAATGCTAAATTGGAGGCATGTGTATACATCAATCAGGGAGAGTAATTAGAGTACTGCTTCACACTCACACACCAAACTCACTGTGTAACGCACCGCAAACAGCTGTTTGTGTAGGGATGGCTGTGCTGGACTGGTGTGCACCATGGCGAGAGTGCAGGCCGTGGCGGTTTTGAAGCCCATATGGTTGCCGGGCTGTGGCAGCGCAATGATAGAACAACAGTGACTGTCCAGCTGATCAAATTTGGTCTGTCCACAATGAAGCAATGACCTTATTATCTTCGATGTGCCCCCCTCCCGCCCCCCAAGACACTCATATAGCCGGTGGTCATTGATTCATTGTGATACGCAAGCCCCTTCACCGCGGCAAGGTAATGATCACGAAGGGGAATTGGCACATGTACATGCCTTTTGCTTTGTTGTTGCAGCTGCAGTGCAGCCAGAAAAATTAGGCAGGCATGTACACGCACCAGAAAAATTATTATAATAGCTAAGTCTTTCCCCGAAAATAATACATCCTCTGAAAATAAGACCTAGCTTATATTTCAAGCAAGCTTGAAATATAAGCCATCCTCTGAAAATAAGACCTAGTTGGTCGGTCGCTCACTCCCTTCCTCACTCGCTCCCTCCCTCCCTCTGCAGAGTGGCGAGCAGAGCACGGAGCATTACCGACAAAGAGGGAAAACTCACCGCCTTCTGACGTGCCAGCGTTACCATCTCTCCTCAGCGGCGCCCGGCTTCCTCTCTTTGACAACGGCGGCTCTTGTCATGTGACGTATGCACGTCCCGACGCGTCACATGACACGCCTGGACGTGCATGCATCACGTGACGAGCCGCCGTTGTCAAGGAGAGGAAGCTGGGCACTGCTGAGGAGAGATGGTAACGCTGGCACGTGAGAAGGCGGTGAGTTTTCCCTCTTTGTCGGTAATGCTCCGCGCTCCGCTCGCCACTCTGCAGAGGGAGGGAGGGAGGGAAGGAATGGCTTTAATGGCTTGGGGTGCCACTGGAGACCAGGGGAAAACGGAACACGCTGGGGGCTGCCGCTGGGGACACATCTGACTACAGGGGGGGCATATCTGACTACAGGGGGGGCATATCTGACTACAGGGGGGGGCATATCTAACTACAGGGGGCGCATATCTGACTACAGGGGGGGGCACATCTGACTACAGGGAGCACCTAGAGTAGTGTCACCCCATAGATTTATAAGCCCTCCCCGAAAATAAGCCCTAGCACATCTTTTGGGAGAAAAATTAATATAAGACAGTGTCTTATTTTCGGGGAAACACGGGTAATAGCAGCGGCCTTAAAAATTCAGGAATCCACCTGGAGTCCTGGACCCTGTTGGTGGTGGCGGAGAAGGCAGTCAGGCGGCCTGCGGGCAGAGGTGCTGTGTGTGGAGTGACTTAGTCTTGGGGCAGGCAGTCACACGGCTTGCAGGCAGAGATGCTGTGTGTGGGGACTGACTTAGTCTTGGGGCGGGCAGCAGGGCCGGATTTCTGGAAAGGCCACAAAGGTCAAGGCCTAGGGTGATAAAATTCAGCAGGGCGCAGGACTTGGAGAGATAAGAGGTCACATGTCAAAGTAAATCACTTCTGCTTTGCTCTATTCTGCCTGAATTCCAGAGATTAACACCACAATTGTTGCCTCTTTGGTAGGATATAAAACGTAACTTTTAATAAATAAAGATATAAAATACACCCAGAGCTGGCTGTCTTAATTACAAACTCATAACTTATGAACTAGGGGTCTATAATAAGCAACACTGGAAAGATTACTCCCCCCCCCCCCCCCCTTACAGTTCATATCGTCAATAATAAATTACACAAAACCCCCACCAAAATAACCCAACATGTTTCACTTCCTAGCGGAAGCTTTTTCAAGAGAACAAAGTGAAGTGCAAAAGTGCATTGGTGCTAAGGTGCAATATTATTAAAACAAAGAAAATAACATGAGTCAAACAGCGTGTCCGCTCATGACACAGCAGCCTTTCCAGAGATCCCTGCATCTCTCTCACTACAGAGTGTGTGTGATGACAGCATCTGTTGTCATCTGAGGATCTTGTCCTTAATATAATGAGTGGGGACATACAAGCTGCTGTGAGAAGAAAAATATATAGGCTCAAGTAGTAGAACTTTTGAGTTCAGATTAGTTTCTTTATGCAGCACGCATTCACGGACAGGAATTATCAGCTCTCCTCTCCCCCTGACTGATGTTTTATTACTTGATCAGAGCTGTTAAAGACCTGAGACCTGTTGAATTTATGGTTTGTTTTCTTTCCTGACAGCAACATTCTCTTTGCTACAGTTTAACTCTTTCCTGACATGTTTTAGAAGCAGCAAAGCATTGTTCTGTGTTAGCCATCAGTGAAAGCAGGATGTTTTGAAACAGAATGACAACTGTATTGCATTTATTTATATTTACAAAACAATGTATGCATCTCCTGCTGACTTTATATATATCTGGGTTCCCCAACATCTTGTATACAGGAACAAAGTCTGAAGATGACTCATTAGCCAAAGGCTCACTATTTTCTTTTGGTTAGCCAATAAATATTATCATTCTATTACAAAACGTAAAAACTTCCTGCTGACTGATTAAGATCTGTCTTAACTTGCCCCAAGTGCTAAATTGTCACTGTGTAAAGTACACCTGAGCTTATGCTAGATACACATGATGCAATTTTCTGACAGATTTACTGTCAGATCGACTATTTCCAACATGTCCCATCTGCTATCCGATTGATTTTCTGAATGAATGAAATGAACGGAAAATCGATTGAAAAATTGATTGGAAATCAGATCAGACATTGGAAATAATCGATCTGACAGTAAATCTGTCAGAATTGCATCGTGTGTACCTAGCATTACACTACATCTATGCCAGCGTGTGTAGTGTTGGATCCGTCTACTTACCTGTTCTGTTTTGGATGGGTTTCTCTCCTTTGCGCTGCACCATCACCTGTTTGTGACTGACTGAAGCAAGTCGCACAAAGGACAAAGAAGCAGCGCATTTTCTGACCTCTCGGGCTTCTTGTTATTACGCACTCCTGTACTGATGTGCACAGCAGCCGAGGCTTGGAGTGTTATGGGTATGCGTGCTTGACAAGTGCTGCTCATATATGAGCATCATTTCTGAATTATGCAAGCCCTGAACACTATCGGCTGCTGTGCATCCAGGCTGGAGTGCAAAATTACATGGAGTGGACAGAGCATGCACTGCTTCTTTGTACAGGGGGGGGGGGGGGGCAAAGCAGTAAAACAGACAGGAGCCCATGTAACCCAGTGATCACTAGTCAGAGTTGGACAGAATGGGGGGGGGGGGGCGGTTGGTGACAGCCGGCCTAGGGCGCTGGAAAGTACAAATCTGGCCCTGGCGGGCAGTAGCCCTCCGGGATCCATGCCTCGTTCCTTTTGATAAAGGTGAGGTACTGAACACTTTTGTGACTTAGGCGACTTCTCTTCTCAGTGACAATGCCTCCAGCTGCACTGAAGGTCCTTTCTGACAGGACGCTTGCGGCAGGGCAAGACAGAAGTTGGATGGCAAATTGTGACAGCTCTGGCCACAGGTCAAGCCTGCGCACCCAGTAGTCCAACGCCGCTCATACTGTCAATGGTTCTTTCTCTACCATTGTTAAAGAAAGAGTACGCATGGGGAGTCAGGTTTCGATTCTGGTCCGGAGTTGGAGCCTGAGAACCACCACACATCCAAGGAAGGCAGCAGGCATGGCATGCAAGTCCTGAGGTAGTGACAAAAAATAACAATACAGGAGGACTTTCGAGGCTCTGCTGTATATGACACGACTTTACTACCTTTAACGAGAATCTGTTATGGAGGGCAAGTCTGCCATCCATTCAAGTGAAAGGTATGCACTGACTGCCAGGTATAATACAATGTGCAGTCACAGATGCAGTGAAAGGTATACAGTGACTGGTATTACAATACAATGTGCAGCTGTCACACAGGTGCAATTAACAGGTATGTGCGGAGTGGTATATTACACAGCGTGCGGTCACACAGGTACTATAAACAATTATGCAATGACTGGTATTACAAATGTGCACCTGTCACACACACACACAGGTACCGGACAGGCACAGTGACACTGCGTGCGCTCACGTAGGTAGGTGGGTGCACAGTGAACAACAGGTAGGTATATGCAGTGATGGGTATTGCAATGTGCACCTGTCACACACACAGGTAGTCACTGAATATGCTGGGCCTGGCAGTGGCACACACAGTAGGAATTACCAAGGCTGTCAATGCGAGTGTCAGTGGGTCACACACACAAAAAAAAAAAAAATAGATCACAAGAACAAGATTAGCTCTCAAAAGAGCTGTTGAGGCGTGCTTTTTTTTTTAGCAATAAGAATCAGCAAGGAGCAAGCTAAGAAGCCTACAAGAGCCTAACTTAGCTTTCCCTATGAGAGTCTGCAGCAGCTTTCCCTTCTCTAATTACTGCAGGCACATGAGTGAGTCCAAAGCCTGACACTGCCTGCCTTTTATAAGGGGGGAAGTGGCTCCAGGAGGGAGTGTAGCATGATTGGCTACAATGTGCCTGCTGACTGTAATGTAGAGGGTCAAAGTTGACCCTCATGATGCACTATGGGGGCGAACCGAACTTCCGGAAAAGTTTGCAGTTCTCCGCGATCGTGAACCCCGGAAGTTCGCCGGCGAACCATTCAAGCCATCTCTACTAAATAGTATGCTAATAAATTAACCAAAAGAAATACAACAGGAAAATTGATATATTTTGCTGGCCCCTTCATTAGGTACGTCTTGCTAGTACTGAGTTTGACCTCTTTTTGGCTTCCTAACTGCCTTATTCTTCATGGCATTCCTCTGAGATTTTTGTCCACATTGACATTTTGTGCAGATTTATCATCTGCACATTCATGATGTGAATCTCCCATTTCACCACATCATGGGAGAAACACTGCTTTCTCATGTGTTGTCTAATAATCTTTAGGGCCATTTTGCCTAACCGTACTAGGAGGAAACTCTGGCCCACTGCACGGATGTAACAACCCTCCACCCCTCCCTATACCAGGTTGGGCCAAGAAAAATCTGTATTTAATAACTACAGACAGTGTTCGTTGATGGTAAGAGGCAGCCAGGAGACATCATTCTACATGGCTAGAGGGACATAAAATAGTTGTACGATGTAACGACTGTATTTTTCATGGATAACAAGACTAGACCTGTCTTCTGTGGCCAGCCATGTCATTGAGCAGTTGTATAGAAGCAGGACGCCATCCATGTTTATTCTGAGAGATCTGTATTGCTAATGAGTTAAGTCGGGCTCTCTCGAGGGGCAGGAGATGCAGTGCCCTCCCTGGAGATTCCAAACACCTTTCCCTCCACCTCTCAATTAGTAATTAGTGGAGATGAATAAATTATATTTGGAAGGATTATGTTGTCTTTAATAGAGAAAATTGACAGCCATAAGCACCAATGATAAATGATAGAGGAGAGTGTGACGCTGAGACTTGTGGTTTGTAATAGCCAGATACCCTTCAAGGCAAACTGGCATCAAAGCGAGGTTTTAAATGTTGAATCAAATAAAATACATTCGTTTTTGATTGTTTAATTGCAAAATAGTACAATGCTATACTGCAATCTAGACAGTATTTTTGTATTTATTGCAAAATGGGTTAGTTCACAGCACGTTATTCTTATAAACATTAGAAATGTACCATTGTTACACATTTAGCCTGTCTCTTAAAGCTTTCTACAAACTCTATCCAATGGAGTCATATTCAACTGCACATTATAGGAAGGTAAGTCATAATGTCAGGCAAACCAGAAATATTGCCTAAATATTCTGTGCGAATAGATATTTAAGACCTCTTTATACAGTATACGGATCAGATCATTTGGCCACCTGATTGGTAGGCATCTAATAGACACTTGTTTTAGTTATCGGTTTTGCGTGACAGACTCCTAGATGCTTGAAGAAGTCCCTGGGCTAGAATTAACGTCGGTGCCCAAATTTCCCAGTTGGGGGTGGGGGGAAGCAGGTTTAACCACAATGATGCCCAGAAATTTCTAATAGCAGCTGGGGAAGGGTGGGGGGGGGAGTGTTGGGGGTGTTAGGCATTACGCGGGGGGTTCTTGTTAGGCACTAACAGAGGAGGGCTTAAGTGACAAAGGGCACTGAGTAGTGCATGCGAAAGTATCATTAAACTATATAGGTAGCAGAACCACCCTGTGTCCGTCCAACTCACGCAATGGCACTGCAATATGTACGAATTCTGAAGCTGTGGCATTGTGCTATTTTGCAAAAGTATTACTGTAGATAAACCTTGCTTAACTACAGCCCATAATTAGTTATTAAACTGACTAGCTGGACCATCATTTCTTTATGTGTAGGATTCACACATAAGCTGATGGCCAGGAGATGTCTTTTCCAGGTCATCTCCTTAGGGTCCATTTCCCATCACTCACCCCCCCCCCCCCCCCCATTCTCTAGAAAGCGTTATTAGAGGCAGAAAGAATTATAGAGGCAAAAATAGGGACTGTGCCTCCAAAACAGGGACAGTTGGCTATGCTGCAGTCTATGCATGCATCTCTACGCTCTCTTGGCCCCCAAGGTCCATTCATACTATATACCCCTACTCCTCTGATCTCCCCAGGGTCTTCTCAAGCTATGGCTCCTATACTCCCCTCCTTCCTTCAGGGCCAGTTAACATTATGCATGTTATACCGCTGAGATTGGCCAAACTAAAATGGGCAAGCCACCCTCATTCCATAGGAAATAGGCCTGAGTGACAATCTACTATCCCTACCATTGTCAAGGAGTCCAAGACCTACAGTCATTTTTGGAAATGTATGGTTGCTTCCAAATTGATAAGAAAAATGTATTTTAATAAAGATACATTACAAGTAGATTTGTGCAGCCCTCACATGTGAAGCAATTTCTAAACAAAAGTCGAATTTTGTAATAAAACTACTAGTAATTTGGGCATTTTAGACAAGCACGTACCAGAGAGATCAGTACTGCTCTCATAAATATACCTCTTAATTATACAGCAAACCTAATATTTATCATTACATTTATACTGTAAAGACCAACAACCCTGAAAGTTTCAAAGGAAGATAAACTTATAAAGCACAATCATAGAAAGTGAATTAATGATGCACTAGATAGAGGTTACAAATGTGCAGACACAAACACTCAAATAAATACACCATAGCAACTCTACTGCCTTTGTAAAGTCAATCAAAACACATAGCATCTTTTCTAAATCAAATTCTATGCTTGTTAAATATGATACAGACAATGAAACTAAATGGGAACATGTAGAGAAGAAAGCAAAAAGCGGAATGTATCGGCATTCAGTTACGGTATGCACTTCCAGCGTAAAAAGGACTTCAATCTTGTTCTTTTGAAATGAATTAGCATCACGCGGTATTGTGTATGTACACATCACAACACAGGAGATGTGAAATAAAATGTTACCGGCTTTCAGGGTTTATCACAAAAGGAGAGCTGTCCCCTTATAGACTTTCAAACTAGGCAGCAAGCTATAAACACCAACAAGAATCATATGCATTCATCAATATGGCATTTGGATATTTGTTAGAATATCTATACAGCAAACTCATACAAATGAAAAGAAATACAAGCAAAAGGATGGAGAATTGCCTAAAAGTTACAGTGTTGAATTTGTATACAGGTAGTCCCCGGTTAACGAACGAAATAGGGACTGTAGGCTCGTTCTTAACCTGAATCCGTTCTTAAGTCGAAACACTGTGCCATCTCTGTCCCCTTTGCATTTTATTTGCCCCCCTTTGCCTCCAGTGTCCCCCTCTGTTCCTTTTTGTCCCCCTGTGCCTCTCTATGTCCCCTCTGTGCCTCCGTTCCCGCTGTGCCCCCTCTGTGCAGCCTCCTCTATGCCCCCTCTGTGGAGCCTCCTCTATGCCCCCTCTGTGCAGCCTCCTCTTTGCCCCCCCCCCCCTGCACTCACCTCCTTACAAGTCCAACGCTGTCTGTCCTCCTCTCTCCGCATCCAGCTCCCTCTAGCCGCATACAGCACCGCTTCCTGAATGTATGTCATGTGGCATACAGGTTCTTGCATTTCACATGACATTCAGGAAGCGGTGCTGTACGCAGCTAGAGGGATCTGGATGCGGAGAGAAGACGACAGACAGCGGTGGACTCGGTTTGGAGGTGAGTCCAATGCTGCTGCTGCATGCGCCGGCACTTGGGGGAAGTTTGAAGCCGCTTCTTCAAACTTCCCCCATGCAGAAGTGACGTCATCGCGACGGGATCGGGCCGTTCGTATCGGCGGGTCGTTCGTAAGTCGGGCGTTCGTAACCCGAGGACTACCTGTATAGCTAAAGCCTTTTATAGACATTAGATAAGATAACTATTGACTTTATTGTCATTGTGTAACACAACAAAATTACTTTTCATGGCAGCCCCACGGTGCAAATAGGGAACATAGTGATAGTAACACAGGTTGAAATAGAGTCAGGTCTAATGCCCTTGTGCCCAATCTCTGGACCTTCAGTACTGAGTACCATATGGTCTATATTCGGTAACAATCAAATCTGTAGAAATTAACTGAATTAACCTCCCTGGCGGTATGATCATTTCTGGATTTTAGGGTCTGAAAGCAGACACTTTTAGACTATAAAAATCATACCGCTAGATAGATCTGTGGCAGCCCTGCACATTACACACCTCCAGATCCACTCTAAACTGTAGATATCGGGCCCGAGCCTGACTTGGGGTTACCGCTAAGGAGGTTAAAGGACCACTATTATAGAGAATTGTTCAATTGAAAAAATATGTTTAAATACTTACAAGAAGTACATTCCTCTCAGAGTTAACCACTTCAGGACCACAGTCTTTCTACCCCTTAAGGACCAGGCACTTTTTTTCCATTCAGACCACTGCAGCTTTCACGGTTTATTGCTCGGTCATACAACCTACCACCTAAATGAATTTTACCTCCTTTTCTTGTCACTAATACAGCTTTCTTTTGCTGCTATTTGATTGCTCCTGCGATTTTTACTTTTTATTATATTCATCAAAAAAGACATGAATTTTGGCAAAAAAAATGACTTTTTTAACTTGCTGTGCTGACATTTTTCAAATAAAGTAAAATTTCCTATACATTTGAGCGCGAAAGTTATTCTGCTACATGTCTTTGATAAAAAAAAAACCATTCAGTGTATATTTATTGGATTGGGTAAAAGTTATAGCGTTTACAAACTATGGTGCCAAAAGTGAATTTTCCCATTTTCAAGCATCTCTGACTTTTCTGCGCACATGTCAGGTTTCATGAGGGGCTAAAATTCCAGGATAGTACAAATACCGCCCAAATGACCCCATTTTGGAAAGAAGACATCCCAAAGTATTCAGTGAGAGGCATGGTGAGTTCATAGAAGATTATATTTTTTGTCACAAGTTAGCGGAAAATGACACTTTCTGACAAAAAAAAGAAAAAAAAAAGTTTCCATTTCTTCTAACTTGCGACAAAAAAAAATGAAATCTGCCACGGACTCACTATGCTCCTCTCTGAATACCTTGAAGTGTCTACTTTCCAAAATGGGGTCATTTGTGGGGTGTGTTCACTGTCCTGGCATTTTGGAGGGTGCCTAATTGTAAGCACCCCTGTAAAGCCTAAAGATGCTCATTGGACTTTTGGCCCCTTAGCGCAGTTAGGCTGCAAAAAAGTGCCACACATGTGGTATTGCCGTACTCAGGAGAAGTAGTATAATGTGTTTTGGGGTGTATTTTTACACATACCCATGCTGGGTGGGAGAAATATCTCCGTAAATGACAATTGTTTTATTTTTTTTTACACACAATTGTCTATTTATAGAGATATTTCTCCCACTCAGCATGGGTATGTGGAAAAATACACCCCAAAACACATTATACTACTTCTCCTGAGTACGGCGATACCACGTGTGGCACTTTTTTGCACCCTAACTGCGCTAAGGGGCCCAAAGTTCAATGAGTACCTTTAGGATTTCACAGGTCATTTTGAGAAATTTCGTTTCAAGACTACTCCTCACGCTTTAGGGCCCCTAAAATGCCAGGACAGTATAGGAACCCCACAAATTACCCCATTTTAGAAAGAAGACACCCCAAGGTATTCCGTTAGGAGGATGGTGAGTTCATAGAAGATTTTTTTTTTTTGTCACAAGTTAGCGGAAATTGATTTTAATTGTTTTTTTTTCACAAAGTGTCATTTTCCGCTAACTTGTGACAAAAAATAAAATCTTCTATGAACTCACCATACTCCTAACGGAATACCTTGGGGTGTCTTCTTTCTAAAATGGGGTCATTTGTGGGGTTCCTATACTGCCCTGGCATTTTAGGGGCCCTAAACCGTGAGGAGTAGTCTTGAAACCAAATGTCGCAAAATGACCTGTGAAATCCTAAAGGTACTCATTGGACTTTGGGCCTCTTAGCGCACTTAGGGTGCAAAAAAGTGCCACACATGTGGTACCGCCGTACTCAGGAGAAGTAGTATAATGTGTTTTGGGGTGTATTTTTACACATACCCATGCTGGGTGGGAGAAATATCTCTGTAAATGACAATTGTTTGATTTTTTTTACACACAATTGTCCTTTTACAGAGATATTTCTCCTACCCAGCATGGGTATGTATAAAAATACACCCCAAAACACAATATACTACTTCTTCTGAGTACGGCGATACCACATGTGTGACACTTTTTTGCAACCTAGGTGCGCTAAGGGGCCTAACGTCCTATTCACAGGTCATTTTGAGGCATTTGGATTCTAGACTACTGCTCACGGTTTAGGGCCCCTAAAATGCCAGGGCAGTATAGGAACCCCACAAGTGACCCCATTTTAGAAAGAAGACACCCCAAGGTATTCTGTTAGGAGTATGGTGAGTTCATAGAAGATTTTTTTTTTGTCACAAGTTAGCGGAAAATGACACTTTGTGAAAAAAAAAACAATACATATCAATTTCCGCTAACTTGTGACAAAAAATAAAATCTTCTATGAACTCATCATACACCTAACAGAATACCTTGGGGTGTCTTCTTTCTAAAATGGGGTCACTTGTGGGGTTCCTATACTGCCCTGGCATTTTACGGGCCCAAAACTGTGAGTAGTCTGGAAACCAAATTTCTCAAAATGACTGATCAGGGGTATAAGCATCTGCAAATTTTGATGACAGGTGGTCTATGAGGGGGCAAATTTTGTGGAACCGGTCATAAGCAGGGTGGCCTCTTAGATGACAGGATGTTTTGGGCCTGATCTGATGGATAGGAGTGCTAGGGGGGTGACAGGAGGTGATTGATGGGTGTCTCAGGGGGCGGTTAGAGGGGAAAATAGATGCAATCAATGCACTGGGGAGGTGATCGGAAGGGGGTCTGAGGGGGATCTGAGGGTTTGGCCGAGTGATCAGGAGCCCACACGGGGCAAATTAGGGCCTGATCTGATGGGTAGGTGTGCTAGGAGGTGACAGGAGGTGATTGATGGGTGTCTCAAGGTGTGATTAGAGGGGGGAAATAGATGCAAGCAATGCACTAGCGAGGTGATCAGGGCTGGGGTCTGAGGACGTTCTGAGGTGTGGGCGGGTGATTGGGTGCCCGCAAGGGGCAGATTAGGGTCTAATCTAATGGGTAACCGTGACAGGTGGTGATAGGGGGTGATTGATGGGTAATTAGTGGGTGTTTAGAGGAGAGAAGAGATGTAAACACTGCACTTGGGAGGTGATCTGATGTCGGATCTGCGGGCGATCTATTGGTGTGGGTGGGTGATCAGATTGCCCGCAAGGGGCAGGTTAGGGGCTGATTGATGGGTGGCAGTGACAGGGGGTGATTGATGGGTGGCAGTGACAGGAGGTGATTGATAGGTGATTGACAGATGATCAGTGGGTTATTACAGGGAATAACAGATGTAAATATTGCACTGGCGAATTGATAAGGGGGGGTCTGAGGGCAATCTGAGTGTGTGGGCGGGTGATTGGGTACCCGCAAGGGGCAGATTAGGGTCTAATCTGATGGGTAACAGTGACAGGTGGTGATAGGGGGTGATTGATGGGTAATTAGTGGGTGTTTAGAGGAGAGAATAGATGTAAACGATGGATTTGGGAGGTGATCTGATGTCGGATCTGCGGGCGATCTATTGGTGTGGGTGGGTGATCAGATTGCCCGCAAGGGGCAGGTTAGGGGCTGATTGATGGATGGCAGTGACAGGGGGTGATTGATGGGTGGCAGTGACAGGGGGTGATTGATAGGTGATTGACAGGTGATCAGTGGGTTATTACAGGGAATAACAGATGTAAATATTGCACTGGCGAATTGATAAAGGGGGGTCTGAGGGCAATCTGAGCGTGTGGGCGGGTGATTGGGTGCCCGCAAGGGGCAGATTAGGGTCTAATCTGATGGGTAACAGTGACAGGTGGTGATAGGGGGTGATTGATGGGTAATTAGTGGGTGTTTAGAGGAGAGAATAGATGTAAACGATGGATTTGGGAGGTGATCTGATGTCGGATCTGCGGGCGATCTATTGGTGTGGGTGGGTGATCAGATTGCCCGCAAGGGGCAGGTTAGGGGCTGATTTATGGATGGCAGTGACAGGGGGTGATTGATGGGTGGCAGTTACAGGGGGTGATTGATAGGTGATTGACAGGTGATCAGTGGGTTATTACAGGGAATAACAGATGTAAATATTGCACTGGCGAATTGATAAAGGGGGGTCTGAGGGCAATCTGAGCGTGTGGGCGGGTGATTGGGTGCCCGCAAGGGGTAGATTAGGGTCTAATCTGATGGGTAACAGTGACAGGTGGTGATAGGGGTGATTGATGGGTGATTGATGGGTAATTAGTGGTTGTTTAGAGGAGAGAATAGATGTAAACAATGGATTTGGGAGGTGATCTGATGTCGGATCTGCGGGCGATCTGTTGGTGTGGGTGGGTGATCAGATTGCCCGCAAGGGGCAGGTTAGGGGCTGATTGATGGGTAGCAGTGACAGGGGGTGATTGACGGGTGATTGACGGGTGATTGACGGGTGATTGACAGGTGATTGACAGGTGATCAGGGGGGATAGATGCATACAGTACACGGGGGGGGGGGGGGGGTCTGGGGGGGGGGGGTCTGGGGAGAATCTGAGGGGTGGGGGGTGATCAGGAGGGGGCAGTGGGGATAAAAAAAAAATAGCGTTGACAGATAGTGACAGGGAGTGATTGATGGGTGATTAGGGGGGTGACTGGGTGCAAACAGTGGTCTGGGGGGTGGGCAGGGGGGGGTCTGAGGGGTGCTGTGGGCGATCAGGGGGCAGGGGGGGGGGGAATCAGTGTGCTTGGGTGCAGACTAGGGTGGCTGCAGCCTGCCCTGGTGGTCCCTCGGACACTGGGACCACCAGGGCAGGAGGCAGCCCGTATAATAGGCTTTGTATACATTACAAAGCCTATTATACTATGTACATGCGGCGATCCGGGTGCTAGTAACCCGCCGGCGCTTCCGAACGGCCGGTGGGTTACTACAAGCGGTGGGCGGAGCCAGTCCCCGGCGGCTGATCGCGTCACGAATGACGCGATCGCCGCATAGCCACTCCCGCAGCCGCCCCCGCCGATGGGCGTATTGCGGTCGTTTGGGCCCAGTCTTTGCCGCCGCCCATCGGCTGGGGGCGGTCCTCAAGTGGTTAAATGCACCATAAATTACCTTTCCCCTATGTTGCTGTCACTTACAGTAGACAGTAAAAATCTGACAGATCTGAAAAATTTTGGACTAGTCTTTCTTCTCATGGGGGATTCTGAGTATTCCCTTTATTCCTTACAAATGCACTGCCTGGAAATGATCTATACAAACATGCTGGTCTATTTCTCTACTTGTTGCTCACTATTCTGACTGATTAACTGCTGTTCAGTAAGTGCTTTTAAGAATAAAACAAAAACAAAACTAAAAATCCCCCATGAGGAGATGGATCACTGCAAAACCTGTCAGATTTTTACAGCCTATTGTAAGTGACAGCAACATAGAAAAAATATACATATGCATAAACATGCATTGTAAATGTTAAAGTGAACCAGAGACGAAGCACCCTCATGTATTTTACCATATATATCAGTGGGAACATTAGAGAAAACATCTGCCCTACTCTCTGCTTCATCCTTCTCTGCTCAGTCTGCTTGTTATCAGCCCTGATAAAATCCCCAACTGAACATTCAGTCTGGCTTTGCTCAGGAATCATTATAGCTGAGTCTGTCTTCTCTGATGTCTTTTCAAGCCCAAGCCTGCCCCCTTCTGGCTCTGCTATAATGACTCAGCTATAATGATGCCTGAGCAAAGTCAGACTGAATGCTCAGTCGGGGATTTTATCAGGGCTGATAACAAGCAGACTGAGCAGAGAAGGATGAAGCAGAGAGCAGGGTAGGTGTTTTCTCTAATGTTCCCACTGATATATATGGTAAAATACATGAGGGTACTTCGTCTCTGGTTTACTTTAACTATTTTTGCGATAGTGGTCCTTTAAGGCTCAACCAATGTCACATGCTCAACCAATGTCAGCCGGTGGGGATTCGGACCTGATACATTGGGCAACATTGCAGGGCAGAGACTGTACAGATCCGTCACATGCAAGTCAGAGACGTGTACTGTTCTATGCGGGGGCGGAGCGAAAGTGATCTGCCAGGTGGATGGCTGGTTGAGAGTTCAAGAGGAGTTAGGAGCTGGTGCAAACTGCGATTGGCCTAAAATTTCTGTTTTTAGACCAATCACAAGACTCGGAATTCATAAATACTCGATAGTAGTGGACCAATTACATTACAGAATTTGGTGAGTTACTGACGTGGAAATGGGCATAAATTGCAAATTTTAAGCCAATCACAAGACTTGAAAAAACTCAGTAGTGTCTGACTCTTTGATTGTTCTACTGGTAGGACTGCAGCCTGACATAGGGCCGCAGTACACATGTGAATTGTCGTGGTCCTAAATACATTAGTGTGATCAAGTCTTGTGCTGTTTTCTGACTGTTCTTTGTATTTCAGGTTTTCAGGATTTCAAGATTCTCCTTACCTTCCAGAAGATGCTGTTGCTGAGAGATACTGCAGGAGGAGGAGCTATTGTTGTAGCTGAAAAGTTGTGGTTACCTATGGTTGAGAGATCCAGTTTTCCTTTCAGCAGTGCTCTTCCAATCACAATTCGTTTGAGTTACCTTACCTCATATCACTCTCACAACTGCTAAGTGGCTCAAAGCTATGGCAGGAGCTGCACCAACATTTTATTCATACCGTAGGAGTTCACTGCTGCTGGCATATCTAGTCCCGCACAGCTAACCCAGCTCGGGTTCATTTTATTTCTTATTTAAAGTTTTATTACCAATTCAAACATAAAAGGGATGGTCGGAATGCCAATTTCCGATTCCGCAGTAAATCCGCATTCCGCCATTGCCAATTACCGATTCAGCTTTCCGCTACCAATTTCCGCATTCCAATGCGGAATTTCCGCCGGAAATCACGGAAATTCCGCCCGACTGTAACATCTATTTTCTCAAAAACTATAAGGTCTTTTTGAAAACTTTTTTTGCATCTTGTTCAGAAGATTCAGTTTAATAAACCCTGAAAGTTTGGGGTTTGTAGGACTTACGGGGGCTTTGCTATTAACCGCTAAAGTTGGCGGATTTTTACTGTAATGTAAAATGCAGAAAATAGGCAGATGCAGATTTTCTGCATTTTACATTACAGAAAAATCCGCCGACTTTAGCGGTTAATAGCAAAGCCCCCTTAAGTCCTAGAAACCAAACTTTCAGGGTTTATTAAACTGAATCTTGTGAACAAGATGCAAAAAAAGTTTTCAAAAAGACCTTATAGTTTTTGAGAAAATCGATGTTAAAGTCGGGCGGAATTTCCGCAATTTCCGGCGGAAATTTTTTTTATTTCCGGCGGAAATCCGCCTACCGAACTTGCATTACCGATTTCCACATTCCGATGCGGAAATGCAATTTCCTATCGGAATTTCGGAAATTGCATTTCCGCGGAATCCGAATGAGCATCTCTACAACACGCAGTTTCAACATTTCCAGCATCCACATTATCAGAAAATCATATGATTTGTGATAAGCCTTGACCAAGGTCATGTACTTGTGATTAAAAAAAAATAAAAATAAAATCCAAAAACATAGAAATATTACCATTGTGAGTCAAGTTGTATTCGAATCTCTAATGAAAAAGATAAACACAATTAACAAAAAGAACCAAACATTAGCTACGTTTCTAATAAAGTAATATGCAAAATTATTATTATTATCTTTAATTTATTAAGTGTCAACATGTTTGCAGTGCTGAGCAGGGCAGCCATCAGGGGGGGACAACTGACACTGTAGTGAGGGGCCTAGGGCTCCTGGGGGTCCTGGGCCCCCCCAAAGCACTGGAAAGGCTGCGGGCCTGTGGCTTGCTCACCAGCACACCACGTTCCAGCACTGAGAGAAGAGTGACATCAGCACTTGAACGTGGGAAGCAGATGAGTGAGCCCGCTACAGCGGACTTTCTATATTGGGGCACCACCTATATCCGGCAACAGGCTACCTATACTGGGGCATTACCTATATCTGGCTACCTATACTGGGACTGGAACCACCTATACCTAGCTACCTATATTGGGGCACCACCAATACCTGGCTACCTATACTGAGGGCACCACCTGTACCTGGCTACCTTTACTGAGGGCACCACCTGTACCTGGCTACCTATACTGGGGCATCTATACCTTGATACCTATACTGGGGGCACCTGTACCTGGCTAACCTATACTGGTGCACCACCCATACCAGGCTACCTATACTCGGGGCAACTATACCAGGCTACCTATACCGGGGCACCACCTATAGTTGAATGCCTATACTGGTGGCACCTGTATCTTGCTAGCCAATACTGGGGCACCAGCTATACCAGGCTACCTATACTGGGGGCACCTACACCAGGCTACCTATACTGGGGCACCACCTATAACTGGCTACTTATACTGGGGGAACCTATACCTGGCTACCTATACTGAGGGCACCTATGCCTGGATACCTATACTAAGGGCACCTATACCTGGCTAGGGCAGGGGGACGAGCTGAGGCAGAAGGGGACAAGAGGTAACACAAGGGGATAAAAGAGGCACAGGGGGAACAGAGGTGGACGAAAGAGGGACAGGGAGAAAAGAGATGAGATGGGAACATGAGGCCACACAGAGGGGCACAAAAGAGGCACAAACTGAGGTGAGACAGAGGGGGACAAAAGAGGCACAGGGAGAATAGAAGGGGATAAAAGAGAATGGATAAAGGATAAGAACGGACCTACAAGTCCCTATCTCATTTGTTAACTGGGGACTACCTGTATTTTGCTAGTATATGGCTCTACCCACAACATGCCATGGCCACAGCCACTTTTTGCCGCATCACACTGTGCATGTCGCTTTTTTCAGTGTTGGAGCCATGCACATTTTTGCCGCAGCACCCTTCGCACACAAACACACGGGTGGGATGGCTAGTGGGCGGGCACAGCAACCAGTGGGTGGGTCCAAGGAGCGGGGGCCCAGGCCTGATGATGTGTGAGGGGCCCCAAATGATCCTAATGCGAAATTTCAGAAAAAAATAGTGATTAATTTCGTTACTGTAATCAGGAACCGTAATTTTGCAATTTTGTGTAATTTGGCGTAATTTTCACATAATTTAGTGTCTACTTTAGCAGTTAACCCCCCTGGCGTTCTATTAAAAACCGCCAGGGGCCAGCGCGGCCGTTTTTTTGTGATTATTTTTTTTTTTAAATCATGTAGGGA
The DNA here is from genome assembly GCF_040937935.1 of Hyperolius riggenbachi. NCBI lineage: Eukaryota > Metazoa > Chordata > Amphibia > Anura > Hyperoliidae > Hyperolius > Hyperolius riggenbachi. The sequence goes on from NC_090647.1 coordinate 120,865,836, forward strand.
GCCCTAGTGTGAGAATCCGCTCAGCTGCCTGCGCAGGCAGGCAGCCTTTTGACCATTGTTTAGGTTTGCATGCTGCAGGACTCTGGAACAGAGACCTGTCTTTCCATTGCAAGTTCTGGTCTGTTCTCTTGCTGGGGAATTTGCATACATTCGTTATGCAAATCCCCTACCTGCCTTCTTTGATGACTGGCACTATAAGAGCTTTATGTTTCCCAGAAGGCTTGGCTGGTCATTTCCCTTCCATGGTCTGTTCCTGATGGACACTGCTGGAGTGTCAGCCATTGCTATCTAGTATAGTTAATTCCTGGGGGTTGCTTTAGGCTCCCCTTCTAGCCCAGTCAGGTTGTATTATCTGTATTGCCTGTTCTGTCTTGTCTTGCCTGTTGCCATTTTCCTGTCCCAATGGTGGTTGACAGGAAATGGTTCTGATCTCTGTTTTTGGAGTATAGCTGGTGCAGCGGTTGCTACCAGCTATCTCTTCTGTTCTGTCTCCTGGGATCGCGCTAGCTACTTTTCGCTAGCGCTGGGGATCCTTCTGTTCTGTCTTCTGGGATCGCGCTAGCTACTTTTCGCTAGCGCTGGGGATCCTTCTGTTTTGTCTTCTGGGATCGCGCTAGCCACTTTTCGCTAGCGCTGGGGATCCTTCTGTTCTGCTACTCTGTACCTGGATCGCGCTAGCCACTTTTCGCTAGTGCTGTGGATCCTATCTCTCGCTTGTCCCTGTTTTTGTGTGTCTGTCTTGTCTGCTACGCTTGCTGGAGGCTCGGTGAGCTAACCGTTAAGCAAGCGCTCGCGTCCTCTGTTTCATGTTTGTCTGTTAATGGTTAGTTAGGCTTGCTTGTCTCTATTGTGCTTAACACGTGGAGACCGCGCATAACCGCGTGCACTGTTGCGAATGAGTGCGGTGTTCGCGGTTAGCTAGCGTTTGTTATTTTCCGTATCTCCTTATTGTATTATTTGCTGTGCCTTTGCTACTCTCGTATTCTATTCTGATCTGCCTTGTGTCACATCTGGCGATCGCTTCTCTTGCGATCGCGTTCCTATTTCATATCTGCTGTTGTGTGTGCGCGGTCGCGGGGTGGCGACTGGATTGGCGCACACACATACAACCTGTCCCTTTGCTCAATCTCATTCGCAATCGCCTCTCTTGCGATTGCGTTCTGCGCTTCGTACAATTCCTGTCTGGCATTTGTGGAGGTACAGAGGATTGGTTCCTCTGCACTCCTCAGCGCCATCTGCCGACAGGAATTTCCCTCTACAGGTGCGTAGCACCTTTTGCTGGGTGCCTGCAAATATACGCTTGTGGAGGATTTCCGCCGTGTCAGCGCACGCGTTGTGCGCTGATCACGGAGAAAGTTCCACAATCGTTACACCTAGGCTGTGCAGCGGCATCCCCTTACCCTCTTCGATCGCCTCCGGCGATCAGGAAATCCCGCTCAAAGGACGATGTGGCGGCGGGGCGGGATGTGACGTCATTGGGTGTCCCGATCCACCCCTCAGCGCTGAGTTTAAAAACCATTTTTCTTAGCATAATTAAAATTGCATTTTCTCAAACTCTAAAAAGGTATTTTTTTAGATTCTTTTTTTGACTTGTTCCCCCACTATTCCCCTTAACATAGGTAGCAAAGTTGACATGAAATTACATAAAAATAAAAAAAAATTCCAAATCATAGTTACGTATGGCTGTAATTGCAAAATTTTTACTCAAAATTTTGCGTAATCACTTTTCCTAAAATGGCTAGACACTCGCACACCTACAATGGAACTGGTAAAACAGGAGTTGCATCGCCTCTTTGTGCTAGACAAAATGAACACTTTGCAAGCAAAGGACAAGAGAACCAAAGGTTTCTTCAAAACCTTGAGGAAATTTGTAACTACCCAACTTACAGAAGATGAAAAAACTGCGCTAATGGGGAACTTTATGTATACCAAATGGTACTTAACAGAACAATTACATGGGACACAGGGGACACTAGACGTTTCATAAGCTTCTCTCTTTGATCTTTCGAATGATGTTAATAAGACAGGATGGAAAAAGTGTGAAACTTGCAGAGACTGGAGGGAAGGGAAAGAGAGTGGAGGAATAGGAATGGGGAGGGATACTAGGGCTAGGAAGGGGGAAAAGACAAAATACTGAGGCTCACAAGACACATATGTATAATGTTTGTTTCTCTGCTCAGTTGATGTTATTTCTGTGGTTATACTATGTTGTTATATTGAGCATATCCTTTTATATGATTGTGTAAGCCTTGGAAATAAAAAAGTTGAATTTTTTTTTTTGTGTGTAATCGTAATTAGCGATGACAATCATGGCTAATAATAAACCCCTTAATTGCTGCTGTTTTTTTTTTGTGTTTGTGTTTTGTTCTGTTTTTTCAAAGCGGTCAAATGGCTTGGCAAGAGTGGAGCTGAAAGTAAAACCATCACTTTAGCCGTGTTTAATAATTGTAGTCAACATTTTTTTTTTTTTACAGTTACAAGGAATATTGACATGTCACAATGCCAATGCACCAGGGAAAAAATAGAAATGACTTCTTGTAAATTAATCCATACATTCTGTTTTAGTAGGCAGCCATTGCTAAAGCCAACTATATCACGCTGAGTATTGCTTTAAGGTCACATCTCCAACAATTAGGCTACCTTCACAATGGGGAGTAGTGTTGAGTTCTCGATGAAAAAAGAACGTATCGGAGGAGAAAAGTCTCATGGTACATTATGAATGCAGTGTGCCGCATGCAGTGAAGTATACAGCACAGAGAAAGTATTCTTTACTGCAGCTGTTAATGTGCACGTTATGCGGTAGCACACTACATGCATTGTGTCATACCATGTACTGCACTTCTGATGCGAGCCTTCCATGACAATATAATTGCATTTTGTTAAGTGACTATTTTTGTCTGAAAACAAAAGAACCACAAAGTACTACTCTGAACTTAGCCTTACTGTCTAGTTTTGGTATCATATAGATTATGGTGCAGAGCATATGTGGGTTCTATACCATTATGAATAAATGTTATACGCTTATTCCTGGATGTTTTTATACAAAGAGACTCTGTAACAAATGTTTCAGCCTCATTTCTTCTATCCTATATGTTCCTATACCTGTTCTAATGTGGTCTGTGTTACTGCAGCCTTTTCTAGTTGCACAGTGGCTGTGTTATCTCTGTTATATGATTTAATTTTCTCTCTTCTGTCAGCTCTGCCGGCTGAGGCTGGAATGTGTGGAATGTGCTACACTGCTTGTCATTGGCAGAAGCTGTACACACCCTCTCCAAGCTCTGTATGAGTCAGAGACTGAGCTACTCTCAAGCCTATCAGACTCTAGTTAGAAGCCATGTCTTTTGTTTGTAAACACTGCCTAAAAATGGCAATTACAAGCCAGGATTGCAGCAGGGAGAGGCAGAAACAGCACAGAGGGACCCAGGAGAACATAATGAATAGAATGGTATGCTTTTTATTGTAAGAATTTTAGAGTACAGATTCTCTTTAAACTACCAATCTGGAGATAAGAAGCCCATCAGAAATTGTAGCCAGAGGTACCCCCCAGGCAGACCTCAGTATAGTAGGCAAGGGTCTGCCACAGACTCCCATTTCACCTCTGCTGGCCACACACTACAGGCCCACGTAGCTATGGGCCCCATAGCAACTGCTATGGCTGCTATGAGGATCCTTACGCCACTGCCCTCCATAGTCATATGGCCATCAGCATAAGGCCAATTTAGGGGAAAGCTAATTAATGTATCTGTAATTTTTGGGATGTGGGAGGAAACTGAAGTGCCAGGAGGAAACTCATACAGACAGAGGGAAAACACAAAAACTCCATGCAGATAGTGCCCTGACTGGAATTCAAACTGGGGGCCCATTGAGAGTGTTATCTACTATGCCATTGTTCTGCATTTTTTATGAAATAATGGTAGGGCTCTGGCAGCATGTAACATCTCATATACTGTAACTGGTTGGTGCTGGGATTGTTCTTAATTGATATATAGAATTTTCCTGTTGCTCTACATTTATCCTTCCTGCACCTCTGCTTGAAGAAACTCAGTCCATATAACAGTGGGTGGTCTTAAATTCTTCTCCTCCACCGCACCGTACATATTCACTTGGCCAATCTATACAGTGCACTGTGCAAATATTACTATTCACATTATTAATGCAATGTCTCTGTTGCTTGTTGTACAAGAAATGTAACCTTTGCATGTATTACAAAAGTTAAAGCAGTTATTTACCTAATGTGCTATGTAGATCGCATAAAGCCTGATAAACTGTACATGCACTCTCTGCCTGTTCTATCTTTTTTATTATCCTCGACCAGTGCCCATTCTCACTGTGCAAGACCAATATAGAAACTGTTTCTGGCCATGCATAAGCTCTGCCTGAACTGCTAAGTAAGTAGACCATGTGCTGTGTAAGAGGATAATAAGGGGAGGGGAAAAGCGAGGAAGCCCCAGATTACATAGCCGTTACAACTGTTGGTTTCAGTGGTGAATGGTGCATTGTTCAGCACTGCAGCAGCTGGATAGTGTACTGGTTGAGAGTGCTGCATTTGATTCAGGGTTTGAGCCTTTGATGAGAGTTTGAATCCTGGCTCAAGCCAAACAGTAAGGAGTCACGACTCCCTAATTGCTCATGTGCTCACCTGTGGAGAGTGCTCTAAATGGCTGCAAATTTGAAGAGCTTTGAGTCCACCAGGAAAACAGCATATAAATGTAATATGTCTTGCCTTGTCTGTATTGTCCTGTGCTTGCATGAAAAAGTTGTTGCCGCACACATCCTGGGCATACATCAGAGAAGGGTTCCGGGAAAAAGGGGCATGGGGTATTATAGCTAAAATGTTTAAGATATTGTCTATAACAATATTTTTATAGTTTCTTTATCTGACACAGAAAAATAAATATGTTAAAATAATGATAATAAAATTGCAAAATATCATCTATAACAATGGACATGAAAATATCATTACAGTCACAATAAGCATAGTAAAACATTGGTAAATATTACTGATATTTTACTACAACCAATCCTACTCTCACACAGAACCAACCCTCTCTACCGATGCCTAACCCTAAGACAGCCCTGGTGGTGCCTAACCCTAAGACACCCCCCCCCCCCCCCCCCCACCCAGGGGTGCCAAACCCTATAACCCCTGTTCCTGATGCCTAATCCTAAAACTTTGAAAACCAGAAAAATTTATGCTGGCCACAAAAGTGATGGAAAAAATGTTTCAAGGGGTCTAACACCTGGAGGGAGGCATGGCGGAGTGGGATACACGCCAAAAGTCCCCGGGAAAAATCCGGATTGGATGCAAAGCAGCGTTTTAAGGGAAGAAATCACATTGAAAGCTAAATTGCAGGCCTAAAGTGCTTTAAAACATCTTGCATATGTATACATCAATCAGGGAGTGTAATTAGAGTACTGCTTCACACTGACACACCAAACTCACTGTGTAACGCACCGCAAACAGCTGTTTGCGTAGTGACCGCCATGCTGGACTGATGCGCATCATGGCCAGAGTGCAGGCCATGGTGGTTTTCAAGCCCATATGGTCGCCGGGCTGTGGTAGCTCAATGATAGAACAACAGTGACTGTCCAGCTGATCAAATTTGGTCTGTCCACAATGAAGCAACAACCTTATTATCTTTGGTGTGCCCCTACCCCCCCCCCCCCCCCCGAGACACTCATATAGCCAGCGGTCATTGCTTCAAGCCCCTTCACCGCGGCAAGGTAATGATCATGAAGGGGAATGGGCACATGTACATGCTTTTTGTTTTTTTATTGCAGCTGCAGTGCAGCACAAAAAATTAGGCAGGCATGCACACGCACCAGGAAAATTAGTATAGCGGCTGCTGCTAGCAGCGGCCTTTAAAATTCAGGAATCCACCGTCGTACCTTGCACGCAGCATAGGTCCTGGGGAGATGGGGATGTGTAGCTGGAGAGGAGATTGCAACACCAGTAGAGTAGAAGTGCCACTCAGCCAAGGAGGAGGAAGAGGACGACAGCGAAGAGGATGTAGCAGGAGGAGACGAGGTGGCAGGAGGCCTGCCTGCAAGCCATGGAGGTGTCACAAATTGGTCCGCTGCACAGTCACATACTCCCTGCTTGCCATCGGTCATCAGGTTGACCCGATAGGCTGTATAAGTTATGTTCCTGCCCTGACTATGCTTGGCAGACCAGGCATCTGTGGTCAGGTGGACCCTTGACCCAACGCTGTGTGCCAGAGATGACACCACTTGCCTCTCAACTTCACGGTACAGTTTGGGTATCGCCTTTTTAGAAAAATAATTGCGGCCTGGTATCTTCCACTGCGGTGTCCCAATGGCCACAAATTTATGGAAGGCCTCAGAGTCCACCAGCTTGTATGGTAACAGCTGGCGAGCTAACAGTTCCGCCACGTCAGCTGTCAGACGCCAGGCAAGGGGGTGACTGGCAGAAATTGGCTTCTTCCGCTCAAAGATTTCCTTCATGGACACCTGGATGTTGTAGGCAGAGGAGCAGGAACCGCTCAATTGCAGAGGCGGAGTGGAGGAGGGTGGCTGTGAAGGTCCAAGGGAGAAAGCGGCTGAAGATGCTGCACCTGAAGGAGGAAGAGGAGAAGAAGGGTGGCTTTTCTTTTGTTTGCTGCTTTTGCTCAGGTGCTCTTTCCATTGCAGTTTGTGCCTTTTCTCATAAGGCACTTGTCCCTATGTGGGTGTTGGCCTTTCCACGGCTCAATTTTTGGAGGCAGAGAGAACAGATGCATTGCTACGATCTGAGGCAGACACATTAAAAAATGTCCAAACCGCTGAGCCCCCCTGGGGTGATGGCACTATGGTGACATCAGCAGCTGATGTTGAAGGGCATGTTGGCTGGCTGTACATAGGTGACGATACATGGCGCTGGACACTGCCACCAGCTGTTTCTGATGACGAGCTCCCCATGCTTCTTTCAGGAACTTGTCTCCTCCTACTCCTCTCTGACTCCCCCTCTGAACTGTCCCCTTGGTCATCTTGTCTATTAGGAACCCATGTGGGATCCGTATCAACATAATCCTCATAATCATCCTGCCCAGCTTTGCTTGCCTCAGACACCTCCAAATAGTGGTGCTCAAATACCCCTTTTTAAAATTCGAGTTTGGTCGAATTCGAATAGTAAATTATTCGAGGTCAGTCGAATATTCGAGTCGAATAAATTTTACTATTCGATTCGACCTCGGACTTCGAGCTCACTATTCGAGTCGGTATTCGAGCTCATTATTCGAGCTGACTATTCGAATTGGCCTTAAATAGCTTCCCAACACTTGTTTTGAGGGTGAATGATGCAAGAAACATATTTTTTTCCAAGTAACAACAGCAAGTGATTATGTGGGGATGTTCCTTTAAAAAAAAAAAGGTGAAAAGAGAAGTTGTGTCCAGAATTTTGTTCAGTACTGTATATACTTCTTCTTCTTCTTCTTCTTCTTTATCTTCTATATCTTCTTCTTCTTCTTCTATATCTTCTTCTTCTTCTTCTATATTGTCTTCTTCTTCTTCTTCTTCTTCTTCTTCATCTTCTTCTTCTTCATCTTCTTCATCTTCATCTTCTTCATCTTCTTCTTCATCTTCTTCATCTTCATCTTCTTCATCTTCTTCTTCATCTTCTTCATCTTCATCTTCTTCTTCTTCATCTTCTTCATCTTCTTCATCTTCATCTTCTTCATCTTCTTCTTCTTCTTCTTCTTCTTCTTCTTCTTCTTCTTCTTCTTCTTCTTCTTCTTCTTCTTCTTCTTCTTCTTCTTCTTCTTCTTCTTCTTCATCTTCTTCTTCTTCTTCTTCATCTTCTTCTTCTTCATCTTCTTCATCTTCATCTTCTTCATCTTCTTCTTCTTCATCTTCTTCATCTTCTTCATCTTCTTCTTCTTCATCTTCTTCATCTTCTTCATCTTCTTCTTCATCTTCTTCATCTTCATCTTCTTCTTCTTCTTCTTCTTCTTCTTCTTCTTCTTCTTCTTCTTCTTCTTCTTCTTCTTCTTCTTCTTCATCTTCTCCTATATCGTCTTCTTCTTCTTCACTTATTTCTCTTTTCATTTTTTTTTTTAAAGAAATGCAGCTATTTTTGAGCTTAACAACAAATAGCTGGTGGCGCACGCATGTTGGAAGCGCCATTGTATGTGCTCCCTGGCAGTGGAAACACACAGACAGCAGGAGGTAAATTCAGCAGCAGGAGGAGGAGGATGAGTGTGTGGCAGCATGCAGTCAATGAGGCAGGCAGCGTGACATAATAGCCCTGGTACCTAGCGGTGATACCAGGGCTGTAAATAAACACAACAGGAGGTCCCAGACAGCGGTCGTGCAGCCCACATTGTGTCCAATACACAACTGGGACAACACAGTTTTCAACCCGGGCACCTCAGAAAAATTAAACCTTTTTTTGTAATGGTTTTGTAGTTTTGTTTTTACAACCAATTACACAGATATATAGCTATTTTTTGACGTAATAGCTGGTGGCAGAGTGGCAGCAGAAGGTAAATCTGTGTACCCTGGCGGTGGGAAACACAGACAGACAGCAGCAGCAGGAGTAATGGAGGAGTAGTGTGAGTGTGGCAGCAGGTAGACAGCGTGACATAATAGCCCTGGTACCTAGCGGTGATACCAGGCCGTAAATAAACACAACAGGAGGTCCCAGACAGCGGTCGTGCAGCCCACATTGTGTCCAATACACAACTGGGACAACACAGTTTTCAACCCGGGCACCTCAGAAAAATTAAACCTTTTTTTGTAATGGTTTTGTAGTTTTGGTTTTACAACCAATTACACAGATATATAGCTATTTTTTGACGTAATAGCTGGTGGCAGAGTGGCAGCAGAAGGTAAATCTGTGTACCCTGGCGGTGGGAAACACAGACAGACAGCAGCAGCAGCAGGAGGAGGAATGGAGGAGTAATTATGTGAGCAGCTATTGTTTGACGTAATAGCTGGTGGCAGTGTGGCAGCAGAAGGTAATTCTGTGTACCCTGGCAGTGGGAAACACAGACAGACAGCAGCAGCAGGAGTAATGGAGGAGTAGTGTGAGTGTGGCAGCAGGTAGACAGCGTGACATAATAGCCCTGGTACCTAGCGGTGATACCAGGCCGTAAATAAACACAACAGGAGGTCCCAGACAGCGGTCGTGCAGCCCACATTGTGTCCAATACACAACTGGGACAACACAGTTTTCAACCCGGGCACCTCAGAAAAATTAAACCTTTTTTTGTAATGGTTTTGTAGTTTTGGTTTTACAACCAATTACACAGATATATAGCTATTTTTTGACGTAATAGCTGGTGGCAGAGTGGCAGCAGAAGGTAAATCTGTGTACCCTGGCGGTGGGAAACACAGACAGACAGCAGCAGCAGGAGTAATGGAGGAGTAGTGTGAGTGTGGCAGCAGGTAGACAGCGTGACATAATAGCCCTGGTACCTAGCGGTGATACCAGGCCGTAAATAAACACAACAGGAGGTCCCAGACAGCGGTCGTGCAGCCCACATTGTGTCCAATACACAACTGGGACAACACAGTTTTCAACCCGGGCACCTCAGAAAAATTAAACCTTTTTTTTTAATGGTTTTTTGGTTTTGTTTGTAAAAGAAATTACACAGATATATAGCTATTTTTTGACGTAATAGCTGGTGGCAGAGTGGCAGCAGAAGGTAAATCTGTGTACCCTGGCGGTGGGAAACACAGACAGACAGCAGCAGCAGCACACAGCAGCCCACTGTAGGTGTAAAATGTGTGGCTGCAGGCGACGTAATAGTCAAAGTGAACCAGGCTGGCTTAGTGAGCAGGAGCCAGGAGGTGGTAAAGGGTGGTAAGGCACATTAACGATGGTTCTTAGCCAGTTCATGTCCCCCTCTCGTCGACAACAGGGGCCAGGAACTCGCCTTCCACCCACGCCTGGTTCATCTTGAGAAACGTCAGTCTGTCCACAGACTTGTGAGACAGACGTGAGCGTTTCTCGGTGACCACGCCACCAGCTGCACTGAAGCAGCGCTCGGACAGCACGCTGGAAGGGGGGCAGGACAGCACTTCCAGGGCGTACTGCGCCAGCTCGCTCCAGATCTCCAGGCGCTTGACCCAATACTCCATGGGATCAACAGGGGCATCGCTGTCAAGCCCGCTGTAGGACCCCATGTAGTCAGCCACCATGCGGGTCAGGCGCTGGCTGTGACCGGTGGAGGATGCTGCTGCATGCACCTCCTCTCTAGTCACTGCTGCCGGAGCCTCTACAGTCCTGTAGAGCTCGTGGCTGAGAGACAGCAGGTCTGTGGGGCGCTTGCTGCTGGATGCAGGCACCTGCTGCTGCCTCTGTGCTGGCTGCTGGACAGTGGGGGTGGAAGGCTGGGGGAAGGCTTCCTCCAAGCGCTCAACAAGGGCCTGCTGCAAGCTCCTTATTTGTTGCGCTGGGTCTCCTCCTGCAGGCGGCAGGAACTGGCTCAACTTCCCCTTGAGGCGTGGGTCCAACATCATGCTGATCCAGATGTCCTCCCTCTGCTTCATCTGGATCACCCTGGGGTCTCTGCGCAGGCACGTCAGCATGTGCGCTGCCATTGGGAAGAGGCGGGCCACGTCTGCTGGCACATCGACGGCAGTGCTGCTGTCCTCATCCTCCTCCTCTGCCTCGTCAGCCTCATCCTCTCTCCACCCCCGCACCAACTCAGCTGCACTGTGCTGCTCCCCCTCATCAGCAGCAAGGTCAGGGACCTCCACCAAGTCCTCCTCCTCCTCCCCCTCAGAGGTGGACTGTGCAGCTGCTTGCCGCTCCTGCTGGTCCAAGGCTGCCGCTCCCTGTTCCAGCAAAGCATCGAGGGCCCTGTTCAGCAGACAAACCAGGGGCACCCACTCGCAGACCATAGCATGGTCCCTGCTCACCATGTTAGTGGCCTGCAGAAAGGGAGCCAGCACTAAGCACACCTGCTGCATGTGCCTCCAGTCATCATCGGGGACGATGGACGGGATGTTGCTGGTCTTGTCCCTTCTCTGAGCGGCGGAAACAGTGGCCAGGGCAAGGTACTGTTTGACAGCGCGCTTCTGTTCAACCAGACGCTCCAACATCGCCAGGGTGGAGTTCCAGCGAGTCGGAACGTCAAGGATCAGCCGATGGCGTGGCAGATCCAGCTCCTTTTGCACGTCTTCCAGGCTCGCACAGGCTGCAGCCGAGCGCCGGAAGTGACGCACAACGTTCCTTGCCGTTTCCAGCAGTTCGCCCATCCCCTGGTAGGTGCGCAAGAACTTCTGCACTACCAGGTTCAGCACGTCGGCAAGACAAGGGATGTGGGTCAGGTTTCCCCTGTCTATTGCGGCAACCAGATTGGCCCAATTGTCGGCCACCACCTCTCCGACTCTGAGGCCTCTGGGGGTCAGCCAAATCCTCTCCTGCTCCTGGAGTTTGGCCAACACATGGGTTGCCGTCAGCTTGGTCTTCCCAAGGCTGACCAAGTGCAGCAGCGCTTGGCAGTGGCGGGCCTTCACGCTGCTGCTGAGGCGGGGGGTTTGGCCAGGTGTGCCGGAGGATGGCAGAGGATCGGAGGAACCTGCTGCAGTTCCCCTGACCCTGCGGGGTGGCACCACCCACTGTGTTGCTGCTGCTGCTGTGCCCGCTGCTGCTCTCCCATCCTCACCCACTTCCACCAAGCTGACCCAGTGGACAGTGAAGGACAGGTAGCGGCCTGTCCCGAAGCGGCTGCTCCAGGAGTCCATGGTGACGTGGACCCTTTCACCAACCGCGTGCTCCAGCCCTCGCTCCACATTGGCCATCACAAAGCGGTGCAGTGCAGGAATGGCCTTGCGGGAGAAAAAGTGTCTGCTGGGGAGCTGCCAGTCTGGGGCTGCGCAAGCAAGCAGCGCACGAATGTCGCTCCCCTCCTGCACGAGCGTGTACGGCAGGAGTTGGGAGCACATGGCCCGTGCCAGCAAGCCGTTCAGCTGCCGCACGCGACGGCTGCTGGGAGGCAGAGCCCTAACCACCCCCTGGAAGGACTCGCTCAAAAGGCTCTGGCGTGGCCTTTTGCTGGCACGGGAATCAGCAGACACAGCGGAGGAGGCCACTGAGGACTGGCTGCCAGAACAGGCCTCAGTGTCGGCGGCAGGAGTTGCAGAGGGGGGAGGAGCAGTGCGTTTCCGCACTCCTGCTGGTGCTGCTGGAGGAGCAGGAGGGCGGGTGGCTGCTGTTGCTGCTGCTGCTGAAGGCTGTGCAGTGATGGGTGTGGTGCCACTGCCAGCACCAGATGCCTTCAGCCTCTGGAACTCCTGATGCTGGTGGAAATGTTTCGCAGCAAGGTGGTTGATGAGCGAGCTGGTGCAGAACTTTAAGGGGTCTGCACCTCTGCTCAACTTCCGCTGACAGTGGTTGCAAGTGGCGTACTTGCTGTACACTGTGGGCATGGTGAAAAAGCGCCAGATTGGTGACAGAAACATCCCCCTACGGCATGGAAGCGCTGCTGCCTGTCTCCCTGTGGTGGTTGGGGGTGGGGCTTGGGGGGCTTGGGTGCGGCTGGTGGTGGTACTGGCAGATGCTGCTGCTGCTGCTGCTGAGCCTGAGACACCAGCAGGCTGTGGGACCTGCCTACTGCTGCTGCCAATGCTTGCAATGATGCGCCTCCTTGCAAGGCCCACAAGAGCATCCTCCTCCTCCTCCTCAGAGCTGCTGAGGACGACATCCCCTGGAGGTGGTGGCACCCAGTCTCTGTCTGTCACCGGGTCATCAACATCCTCCCCCTCCTGAAACATGTCCTGCTGGGATGAGGACCCCCCAAACTCCTCTCCTGATGCATGGATGGGCTGCTTGACTGTCGCCACAGTCTTGCTGTCCAATCCCTCATCCCCCAAAGTGCCCATCAGCATCTCCTCCTCAAGATCGCCAACAACAGCAGACAATTTACTCATGATGCCTGGGGTCAAAAGACTGCTGAATGACAGGTCGGCGAGTGACGGTGAACTGGCCTCCTCCCCAGACCCTGCTGGGCGGCTGCTGCGAACAGGGGTGGTGGTGGTGGTGGTGAGGGTGGAGGCCTCAGATGCAGAGCTGATGGCGGGCTGCTCATCCTCCGTCATGAGTTGCACCACAGTGTCTGCATGCTTTTCCTCAATGGGACGTTTCCGACCCGGCTGGAGGAAAATCGGAGCAGGTGCTACACGCTGCTGCTGCTGTGTCTCTGCAGCGTGAGTTGCAGATGCTCCTGCTGGGCGGCGCCCAAGGCGTCCACGGCCAGTGGCTATGGGAGGAATGTTAGCCACTGACGCTGCTGCTGCTGCTGCGGAACTGTGCATGGTGGCGCGCCCGCGCCCGCGGCTTGCCACAATGCTGCTCCCTCTCCTCCTGATTCCCTTGCTGCCCTTCCCCTTGCCCAAACCGCGCTGGCTGCCACTTCCAGACATCTTCGATGTTTTGGGCGTATAGACAAAAGTTTTTTAAAAGGGCGGGTGAAAAGTGGGGTACTTTAATGGAGTGGGTTGGTGGGTGAGGTGACTGAGTGAGTGTCCCTAGTACAGTAAGTAAGTAGTAACAGTCAGGAAGTACAACTAGCAGTTACAATAATCAGTAATCACAAGTAAATTTAGTGTGTGTACACTACAGACAGTGAGTGCACGCACGCGCAAACACGCGCAGGAGCTAGCCTATGAACAGTGACTGAGTGAGTGTCCCTAGTACAGTAAGTAAGTAAGTAGTAACAGTCAGTAAGTACAACTAACTAATTACAATAATCAATCAGTTATCAGAAGGAAATAGAGTGTGTGTAGTGTGTACACAGACAGTGAGTGCACACACGCAGGAGCTAGTAGCCTATGAACAGTGACTGAGTGTCCTAGACTCCTAGTACAGTAAGTAGTAACAGTAAGTACAACTAACTAATTACAATAATCAATCAGTTATCAGAAGGAAATAGAGTGTGTGTAGTGTGTACACAGACAGTGAGTGCACACACGCAGGAGCTAGTAGCCTATGAACAGTGACTGAGTGTCCTAGACTCCTAGTACAGTAAGTAGTAACAGTAAGTACAACTAACTAATTACAATAATCAATCAGTTATCAGAAGGAAATAGAGTGTGTGTAGTGTGTACACAGACAGTGAGTGCACACACGCAGGAGCTAGTAGCCTATGAACAGTGACTGAGTGTCCTAGACTCCTAGTACAGTAAGTAGTAACAGTAAGTACAACTAACTAATTACAATAATCAATCAGTTATCAGAAGGAAATAGAGTGTGTGTAGTGTGTACACAGACAGTGAGTGCACACACGCAGGAGCTAGTAGCCTATGAACAGTGACTGAGTGTCCTAGACTCCTAGTACAGTAAGTAGTAACAGTGAGTACAACTAACTAATTACAATATTCAATTACAATAATCAATCAGTTATCAGAACTTGGAAATAGAGTGTGTGTAGTGTGTACACAGACAGTGAGTGCACACACGCAGGAGCAGCTAGTAGCCTATGAACAGTGACAGTGAGTGTCCTAGTACAGTTACAGTATATAACTACAATACTAATACAATCAGTAGTAAAGGACAGCAGAAATACTGGTATAGAATAGAGAGAAATAAACAGAGGACAGGAGGACAGCTGCCCACACAGGCAGGCCCTGAGTCCTAAAGCTGTAAGCCTGCAGCAGCTGGCCTGTCTCTATGTAACACAAAAGCCTACTAACTAAAATACAATGTCTAACTAACTAACAACAATATAGGTGTGTATAGGAGGTGTATGTGAGCAAAAACGCTAGGTAAATGACCACAATAAAGCTCTTGCTAAGCCAAAGCACAAAGGAGCAACTCTCTCTCTATGCAAGTCTCAGGCAAGGACGGAGAAACGTAACATGGCGGCCGCTATTTATAGGGTAGGGGCTGGCCAGGGTCCCCCTCTGTGATTGGCTGCCGTCAGAGGGCCTGGGAGCCCTCTGATTGGCTCTAAGGACATCAATCTGGGCTATGACGCTATTCGAGCTCGGTACCGAGCTCGAATAGCGCCGTTTGCTCGAATAGCTCGAATAGTGAATGGGCTATTCGAGTGTACGCGAATAGCCCATTCGAATAGCTACAGCTATTCGGAGCTCGAATACCGAGCTCGAATAGCTGGAAAAGAGCTCGAATATTCGAGCTACTCGAATATTCGAGCTCTGCTGAGCACCACTGCCTCCAAAACTGCACCAACCGCAGGTACTTCATCATCCTCCTCCTCACACCTTACGTCTATAGTGTCGCCGCCTAACTCAGACATATGAGGTGGTGTAACTTGCTTAGCGCCTTAATCTGGTTGTAACAATAATGGCTGTGAATCAATTTATTCCCCACCAACTAGGGACTGAACACAACAGGTAGGTATATGTAGTGATGGGTATTACAATATGCACCTGTCACACACAGACAGGTACCGGACAGGCACAGTGACACAGTGTCACTGTGCCTGTCCGGTACCTGTCTGTGTGTGACAGGTGCACATTGTAATACCCATCACTGCATATACCTACCTACCTGTTGTTCACAGTGCACCCACCCACCTACCTACGTGCGTTGAGTACACGCAGTGTCACTGTGCCTGTCCGGTACCTGTCTGTGTGTGACTGGTGCACATTGTAATACCCATCACTGCATATACCTACCTACCTGTTGTTCACAGTGCACCCACCCACCTACCTACGTCAGTTGAGCGCATGCAGTGTCACTGACACTGCATGCGCTCAACTGACGTAGGTAGGTGGGTGGGTGCACTGTGAACAACAGGTAGGTAGGTATATGCAGTGATGGGTATTACAATGTGCACCAGTCACACACAGACAGGTACCGGACAGGCACAGTGACACTGCGTGTACTCAACGCACGTAGGTAGGTGGGTGGGTGCACTGTGAACAACAGGTAGGTAGGTATATGCAGTGATGGGTATTACAATGTGCACCTGTCACACACAGACAGGTAGCGGACAGGCACAGTGACACTGCGTGCGCTCAACTGACTTAGGTAGGTAGGTGGGTGCACTGTGAACAACAGGTTGGTAGGTAAATGCAGTGATGGGTATTACAATGTGCACCTGTCACACACAGACAGGTAGCGGACAGGCACAGTGACACTGCGTGCGCTCAACTGACGTAGGTAGGTAGGTGGGTGCACTGTGAACAACAGGTAGGTAGGTATATGCAGTAATGGGTATTACAATGTGCACCTGTCACACACACAGGTAGTCACTGAATGTGCTGGGTCTGGCAGTGGCACACACAGTATGAATTATCAAGGCTGTCTATGCAACACAAGTGTCAGTGGGACACACAGAAAAAAAATAGATCACAAGAACTAGATTAGCTCTCAAAAGAGCTGTTGTGAGGTGCTATTTTAGCAATAAGAATCAGCAAGGAGCAAGCTAACAAGCCTACAAGAGCCTAACAAATCTTTCCCTATGAGAGTCTGCAGCAGCAGCAGCAGCAGCAGCTGTCCATTCTCTATTTACTGCAGGCACATGAGTGAGTAAAATGGCCAGAGATGCCTGCCTTTTATTAGGGGGTGAGTGGCTCCAGGAGGTAGTGTAGCCTGATTGGCTACAATGTGCCTGCTGACTGTGATGTAGAAATTCAAAGTTGACCCTAATGGTGCATTATGGGGGCGAACCGAACTTCCGCAAAAGTTCACAGTTCTCCACGATCGCAAACCCCGGAAGTTCGCCGGGAACCGTTCGCCGGCGAACCGTTTGGGCCATCTCTAACAGTGATCCCTTCCAGTTCTGACAATATTTTGTCAGAACTGAAATATACCAGTTGCTGTCAGTTACAACTGAATGTGCAAGGTAATGTCCATGTTTCCCTATGGCTCAAGTGGGCGATATTACAGTTTAACAGTATGCTGACCAGGAAGCTGTTATGGGGTAGTGGCCATTTTTAAAATGGAGGACAGAGAATTCCATTGATCACAGTGGACAAATGGGACACAAGAGAGGAGAAAGAGATTGATGAGCAGACTACATGGGAGGTAAGTATGACCTGTGTATGGTTATTTTGACTTTTTATTTTCAGTTCAGGTTCTTTTTAAAATGGTCTGTAACTCTGACATAACATTCAATAAAAATGTGTTTTCCTTCATTTTATTACTCAGTTATCATATTTCCTTTTGTGCACACGTAATATTGTCTGTTTACAAATTACAAGTTTCCAAAGTGTCATTTTTTTCTTACCCTGAAAGCTGGCATTGCATTTTATTGTTTTTCTATAATAACTGCTTCTTATTATATATTAAAATCTTCTAATGAGCTATTCTGAACACTGTGTATTCCTGAAGCAGAGACATTTTCTCAGAGAGTGTTTGTTTACATTCCAGTGTTGATACATTTGTGTTTAACAAGTAAAAAAGATACTGTTATCTCCAATTTGGATGCAGATTTGAAACTGAATAGCAGGAGAATGTGCTTTGTTTAAAGGGGTTCTTTCGCGAAAAAAGTAGGCAGTTAAAAAATGTGACAGATGACAGGTTTTGGGCCAGTCCATCTTTTTAAGGGGGATTCTCAGGGCTTTCTTTGTTTTCAACAGCATTTCCTGAACAACAGCTGCAAAATCTAACTGACATAATAGTGTGCAAGTGATTAGGGAGGCCGGCTGGTATCTTGCTATTTTGGCAGTTAAACTGCTGTTCAGGAAATGCTGTTGAAAACAAAGAAAGCCCTGAGAATCCCCCTTAAAAAGATGGACTGGCCCAAAACCTGTCATCTGTCTCATTTTTTAACTGCCTACTTTTTTCGCGAAAGAACCCCTTTAACCATTTCAGTGATGTTCTGCTAGAATTTTTTTCTGGTATAGTAGCTTTCAAGCTGTGAGGAATCTTTTAGAGCAAAGTAGAAATGCTGGCTTTCAGACCACTTTAATACAGAAAGCAATACATTTCTAAGATTTTTTACTTTATCAATAAATGCCTTTTAAGCCACCAGCAAAGCGAGAAAATACTCTGTATAATTTTGACAGTACTTTTTCATCTACTTTTCGGTAGTTTTTAAGTTGCAGAATCCTGAAAAGCTTATTTAACCACTTGCCGACCGCACGCTTATACCGTGCGTCGGCAAAGTGGCAGCTGCAGGACCAGCGATGCAGTACTGCGTCGCCAGCTGCAGGCTGATTAATTAGGAAGCAGCCGCTCGCGCGAGCGGCTGCTTCCTGTCAAATCACGGCGGGGGGCTCCGTGAATAGCCTGCGGGCCGCCGATGGCGGCTCGCAGGCTAAATGTAAACACAAGCGGAAATAATCCGCTTTGTTTACATTGTACGGCGCTGCTGCGCAGCAGCGCCGTAAGGCAGATCGGCGATCCCCGGCCAATCAGCGGCCGGGGATCGCCTCCATGTGACAGGGGACGTCCTGTCACTGGCTGCACAGGACGGATAGCGTCCTGTGCAGCCCGGATCACCGGGAGGGAGAGGTAGGAGAGGGAGGGGGGTGAATGTCGCAGCGGAGGGGGGCTTTGAGGTGCCCCCCCCCGCAACTAGCCTGCACGCAGGAGCAATCAGACCCCCCCTGCACATCATCCCCATAGGGGGGAAAAAAGGGGGGCGATCTGATCGCTCTGCGTGCCCTCTGATCTGTGCTGGGGGCTGCAGAGCCCACCCAGCACAGATCCCTTCAAACAGCACTGGTCCTTAAGGGGAGGTAAAGGGTGGGTCCTTAAGTGGTTAAACAGAAGATGAAAAAGTATCTCCTAGAAGAAAAAGTGAATTGAATAAATGTCTTAATATGCTACAACAGGCACAATGAAAATGTGGGATGACATTGCATACGGCATGGGCGGAGATGTAGCGCCAAAATATACCGATATGCAGGCTCCCATGATTCCCTGCACATAATAAGTTACAATCTTATTATAAAGAAGCATGCATGGTTTCATTGCTAGCCACTGCACTTCTTAGGCTGCAGGCTTCCCACGTGTTTAATCAAAATATATTTGACCTTGACAAACCCTTATCAAACACTGTGCATGCATGTGCATTGTGCAAACTGCATGTACAGTGTGCAAAAAGTGGGGCTTAAAAAAATGCCTCCCCACATGCTCTAGGAAAAGCAATATCTACTGCACCTGGCAACAGGAGCACAAACAAGGACACGTGTGGCCATGGTCACGCAGGTGCAGTGGCAATAGACTTGCCAGTTGAGAGAAATTGAAACTAAACTTAGCCACGCTTTAGGTTCCCTTTGACATTGGAGGAAGGGGGGGATGAATACCGTTACTAGATGGGGTGAAAAACAGGTTTTAACCAGTGCAAAGCCACTCAGTAGGTAGGAGGGGTAACAGTATGGTGTGACTGCCAGAATAATCGCAAATACCTTCTGTTTTAAGAAGGCAAACTTCTGTTTTACCCTAAAGAACAAAGAAGTAAAAAGAAAAACAAAGATACAAACATGAACACACACACACCATGTAATAAAATGTTTAACCGGCTCGGGACAGCATATAGCTGGCAGGATCTAGGAGGCCACTTCCCGTGGTCCTCAGCCAACCTTTTGCTCGTGCATGTGCTGATTCGGCTGACTGCTGAGCTTCTTCTGATCGGTAAGAAGCCAGTTTTATTGGCTCCTCACCAGGTGATCACTGTTAGCCAACCACAGTGATCCCAAACAAAAGAATGAAAAAAGTGGTGTGGTCCTAAATGAGTTAAATAAAATAAACATCATTTGTTATTCATCTGTAATTTTTCTGCCCTTCAGCTGGGATTCTTTTATGTTGAAAAAAATGTTGATAGTTCAATGGGTGCCTATGGCAGTGCCTGAAAAATTGCAGTTTTTACAGCGATTGGTGGCAGGGGAATGAGGCAGGGGTGTAGCAATAGGGGTTGCAGAGGTTGCGACCGCAGCGGAGCCCTTGGGGCAGAGGGGCCCGAAGGGCCCTCCCTCAACTACAGTATTAGCTCTCTATTGGTCCTGTGCTCATAATAATCACTTGTATAGATACTTTGAATACTGTTCCCCATCCCCTTCTTGCACCTCTGACACTGTAGTTGCCATTGACAGGTTTTATTGCGCCATATCAATTGCTATGTATAGAGTGCTTGGTGGCCCGAATTGTAAAACTTTCATCGGCCCCACAACTCCTTAGCTATGCCACTGGAAGGAGGGGAAGGGGTTGGTTAAGGTTAGCCATGGGTAGAGGGCGGTTAATGTGACCCATGGGGGAGGGTCGTTAAGGTTAGCCATGGGGTCATAGTGGTTAAGGTTAGCCATGGGGTCATAGTGGTTAAGGTTAGCCATGGGGTCATAGTGGTTAAGGTTAGCCATAGGGTCATAGTGGTTAAGGTTAGCCATGGGGTCATAGTGGTTAAGGTTAGCCATGGGGTCATAGTGGTTAAGGTTAGCCATGGGGTCATAGCAGGGGCGTAGCAATAGGGGGTGCAGAGGTAGCGACCGCATCGGGGCCCTTGGGCCAGAGGGGCCCTTAAGGGCTCTCCCTCAACTACATTATTAGCCCTCTATTGGTCCTATGCTCATAATAATCACTTCTATAGATTCTGTGAATAGTAGTAATCACTAACACACAGTTCCCCATCACCTTCTTGCTCCTCTGACACTGTAATTGCCATTAGCAGGTTTTGGTGCGCCGCATCAATTGTTATGTATAGAGTGCATGGGGGGCCCCAATGTAAAACTTGCATCGGGGCCCACAGCTCCTTAGCTACGCCACTGGGTCATAGTGGTTAAGGTTAGCCATGGTGGTATGGTGGTTAAGGTTTGCTGCGGGGGGGGGGGGGGCAGAAGGTTAGCCATGGGGAGAGTGGTTAAGGTTAGCTGGGGGGGGGGGGAGGTAGGGTAAGGCATCTATAGTTTTATTGAAAAAGTAGCTTTAGCTTTAGTTTAAAAAAATGGTATGTATTACCAATATTTTACTATCGTCATTTTCACTGTAATAGTAGAAAATTGGTAAATTTAGCGAAGTTCTAGTATCGGGTTTTCTGGGCAACATATTTCCCTGGCACCCATTTTGCATGTACGCGTGTTTAGTCTTGTTTGCTCCCATACATATATTTAGAACAAACAAAGACGTGCCTCCATGCCACACTCACACTCTTACAACATGTAAAATTCATGAGCAAAACATACATTTAGTGTATTTACAGATGCCAGCAATGCACTTTATCACTAAAACCAAGGAAATGGAAAGGAAGACACTGAACTCAAACCACAGACTTGTAGAACAGTTTATTCATCCCGATTCTGCTTCAGACCACAAGGTGAAACACGGTACATTTACTTTTTCAGATCTCGCCATGATTTCAAAAGGAGGAAGAATTATAGAAGGTGACATTGACTAAAAAAAGAGACTGATAATCTATTGCGTCCAGAGCCAGGTCATCCACATGGCACCTTAGGCAGGTGCCTAGGACCTAGCAAGTAATGTTGCTCACAAATTTTAATTTTCGCATTGAAAATGGCATTTTTGATTGTGAGTTAATTTGCAAAAAACGTGAAAAAGCTTTATTTTTACCACAAAAATGCAAAAAAAAAAATTATTTTGGCGGGAGAATTCTAAAAAAAAAAAATCGAACAATCACAAACTTGTAAAAAAGAGATTTTCGATGGCATTTTTTTTTAACATTATTTTCGCAAAAAAAAAAAAGGGAGCTGTAGGCGAATGCCACTATCTTGCCTAGTTCCCAATTTTACCTTTATCCGTCCCTGATTGTGTCCGATACAATACAAAAGAAGAAATATTTTGATAATATGTCCTCATGAGAGTTAGGTTCTTGTCTCATGTTTATAGTACTACCAAAATCTAATATAAGCTCTGGAATGATATTTTTTGTTTAGTTTATCACTGATGATGTTGCTAATGTCTTGCTTTTAGTGAAAATTGGTTTCAGTCACAGGAATAAAGTACTGCTACTACATGTCTCACAGACAGCAGTCGCCTGTGTTTCTAGCCCTACCATGTAACATTCCTTGGGAAACACTGTAGTAGCCTTTCTCTGTCAGTTCATTATTATTAATTTATTCCAGGAACCTGGCCAAACTCTTCCTGACATCATGCCAAATAATAATGAGCGTATTAATATGGCTTTACTAACTGAGAGACTCGCAAGAAGATGCCACTTCTGTCAGCGAGGAGGCTTATTGAAAAGCTCCACACTTAGCCTTGCTGATCACACTCCTGTT
Organism: Hyperolius riggenbachi; assembly: GCF_040937935.1. Classification (NCBI taxonomy): domain Eukaryota; kingdom Metazoa; phylum Chordata; class Amphibia; order Anura; family Hyperoliidae; genus Hyperolius; species Hyperolius riggenbachi. The sequence continues at coordinate 120,887,925 of NC_090647.1, forward strand.
TACTTTTTACCATTGGTGTTTATAGTTCAGTATCTCTATCCTCTCATGTTTTCTAGGAGAAGCTATAGCATGGAAACACATATGGGGTGGATGTAGGGATGCCAGTGTCTGTGACTGGCCCATATGTATGATGAGGAGAGCCAGAGATGGCAGATCATTTGCAAGAAGACTACAAGATTTCACAGCCAGGAACATTGGTCAATTCCACACATCATTATAATTGTGCTGAGAAGGATAGGCCCCCTTACAATAGGACATGTGTGCCACATTAGTGCGGTACATAGGAGCAGACACATAAGATGTTTCCACATAGCAAAGGGGTGCTCTGCAGCAGAATCTCCATTCCTGGGAAGGCTTGTTTCTTTTAATATGACAGGCCCCATCCACTAGGCATACATAAAACAAAAGGCTCATGGAAATGAAGGCGGACAATAATCTCAATAGTAAAAAATTGGTATCTAATACCTTAGTTACATAGATAGTTTGGTTGAAAAAAGACATCCGTCCATCAAGTCCAGCCAGAAAAAATACTAAATAAAAAAAAAAAAAACACCTTCCTGAACCTGCACAAATCCCAGTTGATCCAGGGGAAGGAGAAAAACCTTACAAGGCCTGGGCCAATTAGCCTTAAAAGGGAACAAGTCTTTCTCGACTACAGATGGCAGTCAGATAAATCCCTGGATCAACTTTTCCGGGAATTACCAAATAATTATAGCCTTGAATGCCCTTCAATACAACCAATATTTTACTATTAAAGTGTACAATAACTATATTAAATACCTATATTTTATTATGGCTAAACCTAAGCCTACTCTCACACTGAACCCTCCCCCCGACGCCTAACCCTAAACACTTCCCCTTCCCCTGCACAAACTTCCTACCTGATGCCTAACCCTAAACACCCCACCAACGCAAAAACTAACCCAAACCGCCCTCCCTCACAAACACCCTACCTGACGCCTAACCCTAATCGTCTACCCCCCTCCCCCACACGCCTAACCTTAACTGCTCCACCTCCAATCGCTGCACTCTTGGGAGTTGCCACAAGCACCAATTGAAATATCAGCATTGAGGCGTAATTTGAGCACCCGATAAATAGCAGCCACTGTACCAAATTACCCCTCAATACCAATATTTAAAATATTTAAAATATTTCAATAGGCATCTATGACAGTGCCCAAACTCCTGCTTCGATACTGTAGAGCCATATGAATCCATACATGCATTGATGAGGACCAAATAGTCCAAAATAGACTGTTTGCATGTTGGATTGGTGTGGCTCAGTAAAATGTATTAGCTACTAGAGTTGGGCCGAACCTCCGATTTTAGGTTCGCGAACCGGGTTCGCGAACTTCCGCGGAAGGTTCGGTTCGCGTTAAAGTTCGCGAACCGCAATAGACTTCAATGGGGATGCGAACTTTGAAAAAAAAAAAAAATTATGCTGGCCACAAAAGTGATGGAAAAGATGTTTCAAGGGGTCTAACACCTGGAGGGGGGCATGGCGGAGTGGGATACACGCCAAAAGTCCCCGGGAAAAATCTGGATTTGACGAAAAGCAGCGTTTTAAGGGCAGAAATCACATTGAATGCTAAATGACAGGCCTAAAGTGCTTTAAAACATCTTGCATGTGTATACATCAATCAGGTAGTGTAATTAAGGTACTGCTTCACACTGACACACCAAACTCCACTGAACAGAACAGGTATGCAGTGGCGGGTTCACTAAACAGGTATACAGTGGCGGGTCCACTGAACAGAACAGGTATGCAGTGGCGGGTTCACTGAACAGGTATGCAGTGGCGGGTTCACAGAACAGGTATGCAGTGGCAGCAGGATCACTGAACAGGTATGCAGTGGTGGGTGGGTTCACAGAACAGGTATGCAGTGGTGGGTTCACAGAACAGGTATGCAGTGGCAGGATCACTGAACAGGTATGCAGTGGTGGTGGGTGGGTTCACAGAACAAGTATGCAGTGGCAGGATCACTGAACAGGTATGCAGTGGTGGGTGGGTTCACAGAACAGGTATGCAGTGGCAGCAGGATCACTGAACAGGTATGCAGTGGTGGGTGGGTTCACAGAACAGGTATGCAGTGGTGGGTTCACAGAACAGGTATGCAGTGGCAGGATCACTGAACAGGTATGCAGTGGTGGTGGGTGGGTTCACAGAACAAGTATGCAGTGGCAGGATCACTGAACAGGTATGCAGTGGTGGGTGGGTTCACAGAACAGGTATGCAGTGGTGGGTGGGTTCACAGAACAGGTATGCAGTGGTGGGTTCACTGAACAGGTATGCAGTGGCAGGATCACTGAACAGGTATGCAGTGGCAGGATCACTGAACAGGTATGCAGTGGTGGTGGGTGGGTTCACAGAACAAGTATGCAGTGGCAGGATCACTGAACAGGTATGCAGTGGTGGGTGGGTTCACAGAACAGGTATGCAGTGGTGGGTGGGTTCACAGAACAGGTATGCAGTGGTGGGTTCACAGAACAGGTATGCAGTGGCAGGATCACTGAACAGGTATGCAGTGGTGGTGGGTGGGTTCACAGAACAAGTATGCAGTGGCAGGATCACTGAACAGGTATGCAGTGGTGGGTGGGTTCACAGAACAGGTATGCAGTGGCAGCAGGATCACTGAACAGGTATGCAGTGGTGGGTGGGTTCACAGAACAGGTATGCAGTGGCAGGATCACTGAACAGGTATGCAGTGGTGGTGGGTGGGTTCACAGAACAGGTATGCAGTGGCAGGATCACTGAACAGGTATGCAGTGGCAGGATCACAGTACAGGTATGCAGTGGGCTGAGGGCTCACTGAACAGAACAGGTATGCAGCCAGGAAGAAGTTAAGCCTAACTAATCTTTCCCTATATGAGAGACTGCAGCAGCTCGCCCTACTCTCACTAATGCAGGCACACGAGTGGCCGTAATGGCCGCCGCTGCCTGCCTTATATAAGGGGGGTGGGGCTCCAGGGGCTAGTGTAGCCTAATTGGCTACACTGGGCCTGCTGACTGTGATGTAGAGGGTCAAAGTTGACCCTCAGGTGCATTATGGGGCGAACCGAACTTCTTCCGCAAAACGTTCAGAACCACCTAAGTTCGCGCGAACCACGTTCGCCGGCGAACCGTTCGGCCCAACTCTATTAGCTACAGGTTCTCTATATACCAGCGGTTCTGGATGTGCAGCCTTGCTTCCAGAGATGATTTGGCAAAAGGACATTTGATATGACAGCTGATACTTGGAAACCTTTTTTTCAATAGAACTCTGCAAAGTCTCAAGTGCAAAGATAAAGACCTATTTAACGTTATTTCATAGAAATGTAATTTAAACAAAAAAAGTGAATTAGAAATCCTATTGCCATAGATTTTATTCTTTCTATGAAAACTATCAAACATTCAGGATGCAAGCTGTCAGCAGGGGCTACAGCAGTAACAGCTTGTTCGCTCCTCACACTCTGCCTCCTCTCCCTCTGTTTCTTGCAGCCCGTCAGCTCAGTTGTCTCCAAAAGTGATACAGTTAATGTTAGAGGTAGGTTGGGCAAATGGTAATCCCTGCTGCAGTCAGTCCTCCCTAATGAGTGACAGCCAATGAAATGACTCTCAGTCAGTAGAGAGTTGACCACCCATGGGGAAACTGGGAGGAGGAAGAAGAGGAAGGAGGTATGAGGCTGGCTGGAGCCCACTAGAATGTTTCCTGCACTGATTGCCATAGGGCACTATTCCAACATTATAATGACCCCAAACCCACCTTTAAGATGACCACTGCCTTGCTAAAGAAACTACAGGCAAAGGTGCTGGACTGGGCAAGCATGTCTCCAGACCTAAACCCTATTGAGCATCTGTAGGGCATCTTTAACCATTTTAGCCTTCGGGACGTCTAAAAGGCGGCTGCTGCGGTGCTGCGGGCTCCCGCACGTGTTCGCGCATATGTGCCCCCGTGCCACCCCTGGTTAGCCCGGAGATCAATGAATGGGAACATTGTTCCCATTCATTGATCTGAGTCCCCGCTAGAAAAACCAACGGCTTCTTTTCAGAGGCCGCGGTCTTTCTGAAAAAAAAAAATCACATCCTCCTTGTAGTTCCTGTGAGCAAGGGGGCTCACTCACAGGATGGAAAAACAAAAAATCTTACTGTGGCGATCTTGTGGCCAAATAGTAAGACTACATGCACATACATTTTTATTACAAAAATATACAATAAATTACATTTAAAATTAACTGTTTACCTCCCACACCCAGAAAATACCCAAATAAAATGTTTTAAAAAAAAAATTACAATAAAAAAAAAAAAAAGAAAACATAAATAGTTACCTAAGGGTCTGAACTTTTTTAATATGCATGTAAAGAAGGTATACAACTAATATTTTTTTAAATTATAAGCTTGTAAATAGTGATGGATGCAAAACTAAAAAATGCACCTTTATTTCCAAATAAAATATTGACGCCATACATTGTGACAGGGACATAATTTAAATGGTGTAATAACCGCAACAAATGTGCAAATAAAATACGTAGGTTTTAGTTATGGTAGCATGTATTATTTTAAAACTATAATGGCGGAAAACTAAGAAATAATGATTTTTTTCCATTTTTTTCTTAATATTTCTGATAAAATGCAGTTGGAAAAAAATAATTCTTAGCAAAATGTACCACCCAAAGAAAGCCTAATTGGTGGCAGAAAAAACAAAATATAGATCAATTCATTGTGATAATTAGTGATAAAAATATTGGCGAATGAATGGAAGGTGAAAATTGATGCATACAGTGAAAAACGACTGATGGCTGGAGTGGTTAAAGGAGATGGAAAAAAAAGTATTCATGCATACCTGGGACTTCCTCCAGCCCCCTTCAGGCTGTTGGGGGGGGGGGGGGGGGGTTACTTGCGGTTCTCCCAGGCTGCTTTCCATCCTTCTCTGGCCACCTAGCAGTATTGCCAACCTTTAACGTTATTTTTTACTGACAAATACCTAAAAATTTACTGACAAAAGATTTTTTTTACTGACAAAACACCGCGCGGCGCGCCGAAAAATGGGCGTGGCCACGCAACAGAATGTGGGCGTGGTCATGGGTGGGGCCAAATATACATGATTTTAATATTGCTGTGAAAGGTCTGCCAGGGAAGTTTGAGCTCTGCCATAGTGTTTCCCCCCTTCCCCCAAAATACATGTAATCTTACAGCATTTCACCAAAAATCCACGTAATCTGGCAGAGGTTCTTCCAAAATACATTTAATCTGACAGCAGTGGTTCCCCAAAAATAGGTAGCCCCAGGTCTATAGGTGTCCCCAGAATAGGTGGCCAGGGGTATAGATGTCCCCAGAACAGGTAGCCAGGGGGAGAGATGTCCCCAGAACAGGTAGCCAGGGGTATATGTGCCCAGTATATGTAGGCAGGGGTACAGGGCCAGTTCTAGACTGGCACATATGAGGAGGCAGTCAAATGGGTAGGGGGCAACATGTTCGAGGAAATTTGCGGCGACTAAAGTGGGCATGGCAAGTAAATGAACATAATGAGAGACAGCGTTTCACCAGTAAATGCACGTAATGACAGACAGCTTTTCACCAGTAAATGCACATAAGAGACCGCCTTTCACCAGTAAATGCACGTAATGACAGACAGCTTTTCACCAGTAAATGCACATAAGAGACCGCCTTTCACCAGTAAATGCACGTAATGACAGACAGCTTTTCACCAGTGAATGCACGTAATGAGAGACAGCTTTTCACCAGTAAATGCACGTAATGAGAGACAGCTTTTCACCAGTAAATGCACGTAATAAGAGACAGCTTTTCACCAGTAAATGCACGTAATGAGAGCTAGCTCTTCCCCAGTAAATGAACATAAGAGACAGCTTTTCACCAGTAAATGCACATAATAAGAGACAGCTTTGCACCAGTAAATGCACATAATAAGAGACAGCTTTGCAAGAGTAAATGCACATAATAAGAGACAGCTTTTCACCAGTAAATGCACATAATAAGAGACAGCTTTTCACCAGTAAATGCACATAATAAGAGACAGCTTTTCACCAATAAATGCACATAAGAGACAGCTTTTCACCAGTAAATGCACATAATGGCAAACAGCCAGTGTCCTCAGTATATGTAGCCAGCAGATATATGTGCCCAGTATATGTAGCCAGAGGTATATGTCCCCAGTATATGTAGGCAGGGTTATATGTGCCCAGTAGATGTAGCCAGGGGGTATATGTGCCCAGTAGATGTATCCAGGGTTATATGTGCCCAGTAGATGTAGCCAAAGGTATATGTGCCCAGTAGATGTAGCCAGGATTATATGTGCCCAGTAGATGTAGCCAGGGTTATATGTGCCCAGTAGATGTAGCCAGGGTTATATGTGCCCAGTAGATGTAGCCAGATCTATATGTGCCCAGTAGATGTAGCCAGATGTATATGTCCCCAGTAGATGTAGCCAGATGTATATGTCCCCAGTAGATGTAGCCAGGGTTATATGTGCCCAGTAGATGTAGCCAGGGGGTATATGTGCCCAGTAGATGTATCCAGGGTTATATGTGCCCAGTAGATGTAGCCAGAGGTATATGTGCCCAGTAGATGTAGCCAGGATTATATGTGCCCAGTAGATGTAGCCAGGGTTATATGTGCCCAGTAGATGTAGCCAGGGTTATATGTGCCCAGTAGATGTAGCCAGATGTATATGTGCCCAGTAGATGTAGCCAGATGTATATGTCCCCAGTAGATGTAGCCAGATGTATATGTCCCCAGTAGATGTAGCCAGGGTTATATGTGCCCAGTAGATGTAACCAGATGTATATGTGCCCAGTAGATGTAGCCAGAGGTATATGTGCCCAGTAGATGTAGCCAGAGGTATATGTGCCCAGTAGATGTAGCCAGGATTATATGTGCCCAGTAGATGTAGCCAGGGTTATATGTGCCCAGTAGATGTAGCCAGAGGTATATGTGCCCATGGGTAGCCAGGGTTATATGTCCCTAGTAGATGAAGCCAGGGTTATATGTGCCCAGTAGATGTAGCCAGGGTTATATGTGCCCAGTAGATGTAGCCAGGGTTATATGTGCCCAGTAGATGTAGCCAGATGTATATGTGCCCAGTAGATGTAGCCAGAGGTATATATGTGCCCAGTAGATGTAGCCAGATGTATATGTGCCCAGTAGATGTAGCCAGATGTATATGTGCCCAGTAGATGTAGCCAGATGTATATGTCCCCAGTAGATGTAGCCAGATGTATATGTCCCCAGTAGATGTAGCCAGATGTATATGTCCCCAGTAGATGTAGCCAGGGTTATATGTGCCCAGTAGATGTAGCCAGATGTATATGTCCCCAGTAGATGTAGCCAGATGTATATGTCCCCAGTAGATGTAGCCAGATGTATATGTCCCCAGTAGATGTAGCCAGGGTTATATGTGCCCAGTAGATGTAGCCAGATGTATATGTGCCCAGTAGACGAGTGACTGGCAGTGGCAGGCGGCATGAGCGGAACTTACCTGCGTCTTCTTCTCTCGTCGCCGGCGCGGGATGATCTGCCGCTACTCTGGTCTGGTCCAGACCAGAGCAGCAGAACTTCCGGCGCAGGAGCGAGACGGAAGGTAAGTCCCGCCCGCTGCCAAGCGCCACTGCCAGTCACTCGTCAGAGGGGACAGTCAGCGAGGGAGGGAGAGCAGTAAGGTGAGAGAAGGGGGGGGAGTTTGCCCCCCTTCTCCACCGCTGCCCACAGCTCTTCCTCCACTGCGCTGCTGTCCTGCAACAGAGCGGGCGGCCGATTGGCCGCCCTTTTACGGATGCTGCTGAATTCCTTACGGAATTCACGGGCAGCTTAATTTGTATACAAATTTACGGGCTGCCCGTAAATTTACGGGCGGTTGGCAACACTGCCACCTAGGTATATCTGTCAGTGCATGCCCACCATATGTGACAAATGGCAGTGACTGACAGATTTGACCAGGATGGACAGTGGAGGATCGGAGCGGCCCAGGAGAACGGTGAGGGCCAACCACCTAAAGGGGGCTAGAGGAAGCTCCAGGTATGTATGAATACATTTTTTTTGGAACATCAAATGTATACTGTTGTAAAAGCTGTATTACTTTACATTGTATCAAAGTGTTATATCAGTGTTGTCCCATGAAAATATATAATAAAATGTCTACAAAAATGTGAGAGGTGTTCTCACTTTTGTGGGATACTGTAAGCAATCATGCAACTTAAATTACCCAATTGGATCTGAAAAACGCTGATAAAAAAAGTAGCTTTTCACCAGTGAATGCACGTAATGAGAGACAGCTTTTCACCAGTAAATGCACGTAATGAGAGACAGCTTTTCACCAGTAAATGCACGTAATGAGAGACAGCTTTTCACCAGTAAATGCACGTAATGAGAGCTAGCTCTTCCCCAGTAAATGCACGTAATAAGAGACAGCTTTTCACCAGTAAATGCACATAATAATAGACAGCTTTGCACCAGTAAATGCACATAATAAGAGACAGCTTTGCAAGAGTAAATGCACATAATAAGAGACAGCTTTTCACCAGTAAATGCACATAATAAGAGACAGCTTTTCACCAGTAAATGCACATAATAAGAGACAGCTTTTCACCAGTAAATGCACATAAGAGACAGCTTTTCACCAGTAAATGCACATAATGGAAAACAGCCAGTGTCCTCAGTATATGTAGCCAGCAGATATATGTGCCCAGTAGATGTAGCCAGGGTTATATGTGCCCAGTAGATGTAGCCAGATCTAAATGTGCCCAGTAGATGTAGCCAGATGTATATGTCCCCAGTAGATGTAGCCAGATGTATATGTCCCCAGTAGATGTAGCCAGGGTTATATGTGCCCAGTAGATGTAGCCAGGGGGTATATGTGCCCAGTAGATGTATCCAGGGTTATATGTGCCCAGTAGATGTAGCCAGAGGTATATGTGCCCAGTAGATGTAGCCAGGATTATATGTGCCCAGTAGATGTAGCCAGGGTTATATGTGCCCAGTAGATGTAGCCAGGGTTATATGTGCCCAGTAGATGTAGCCAGATGTATATGTGCCCAGTAGATGTAGCCAGATGTATATGTCCCCAGTAGATGTAGCCAGATGTATATGTCCCCAGTAGATGTAGCCAGGGTTATATGTGCCCAGTAGATGTAACCAGATGTATATGTGCCCAGTAGATGTAGCCAGAGGTATATGTGCCCAGTAGATGTAGCCAGAGGTATATGTGCCCAGTAGATGTAGCCAGGATTATATGTGCCCAGTAGATGTAGCCAGGGTTATATGTGCCCAGTAGATGTAGCCAGAGGTATATGTGCCCATGGGTAGCCAGGGTTATATGTCCCTAGTAGATGAAGCCAGGGTTATATGTGCCCAGTAGATGTAGCCAGGGTTATATGTGCCCAGTAGATGTAGCCAGGGTTATATGTGCCCAGTAGATGTAGCCAGATGTATATGTGCCCAGTAGATGTAGCCAGAGGTATATATGTGCCCAGTAGATGTAGCCAGATGTATATGTGCCCAGTAGATGTAGCCAGATGTATATGTGCCCAGTAGATGTAGCCAGATGTATATGTGCCCAGTAGATGTAGCCAGATGTATATGTCCCCAGTAGATGTAGCCAGATGTATATGTCCCCAGTAGATGTAGCCAGATGTATATGTCCCCAATAGATGTAGCCAGGGTTATATGTGCCCAGTAGATGTAGCCAGATGTATATGTCCCCAGTAGATGTAGCCAGATGTATATGTCCCCAGTAGATGTAACCAGATGTATATGTCCCCAGTAGATGTAGCCAGGGTTATATGTGCCCAGTAGCAGTGGTGCTCAGCAGAGCTCGAATATTCGAGTAGCTCGAATATTCGAGCTCTTTTTCAGCTATTCGAGCTCGGTATTCGAGCTCCGAATAGCTGCAGCTATTCGAATGGGCTATTCGCGTACACTCGAATAGCCCATTTACTATTCGAGCTATTCGAGCAAACGGCGCTATTCGAGCTCGGTACCGAGCTCGAATAGCGTCATAGCCCAGATTGATGTCCTTAGAGCCAATCAGAGGGCTCCCAGGCCCTCTGACGGCAGCCAATCACAGAGGGGGACCCTGGCCAGCCCCTACCCTATAAATAGCGGCCGCCATGTTACGTTTCTCCATCCTTGCCTGAGACTTGCATAGAGAGAGAGTTGCTCCTTTGTGCTTTGGCTTAGCAAGAGCTTTATTGTGGTCATTTACCTAGCGTTTTTGCTCACATACACCTCCTATACACACCTATATTGCTGTTAGTTAGTTAGACATTGTATTTTAGTTAGTAGCTTTTGTGTTACATAGAGACAGGCCAGCTGCTGCAGGCTTACAGCTTTAGGCCTCAGGGCCTGCCTGTGTGGGCAGCTGTCCTCCTGTCCTCTGTTTATTTCTCTCTATTCTATACCAGTATTTCTGCTGTCCTTTACTACTGATTGTATTAGTATTGTAGTTATATACTGTAACTGTACTAGGACACTCACTGTCACTGTTCATAGGCTACTAGCTGCTCCTGCGTGTGTGCACTCACTGTCTGTGTACACACTACACACACTCTATTTCCAAGTTCTGATAACTGATTGATTATTGTAATTGAATATTGTAATTAGTTAGTTGTACTCACTGTTACTACTTACTGTACTAGGAGTCTCGGACACTCAGTCACTGTTCATAGGCTACTAGCTCCTGCGTGTGTGCACTCACTGTCTGTGTACACACTACACACACTCTATTTCCTTCTGATAACTGATTGATTATTGTAATTAGTTAGTTGTACTTACTGTTACTACTTACTGTACTAGGAGTCTAGGACACTCAGTCACTGTTCATAGGCTACTAGCTCCTGCGTGTGTGCACTCACTGTCTGTGTACACACTACACACACTCTATTTCCTTCTGATAACTGATTGATTATTGTAATTAGTTAGTTGTACTTACTGTTACTACTTACTGTACTAGGAGTCTAGGACACTCAGTCACTGTTCATAGGCTACTAGCTCCTGCGTGTGTGCACTCACTGTCTGTGTACACACTACACACACTCTATTTCCTTCTGATAACTGATTGATTATTGTAATTAGTTAGTTGTACTTACTGTTACTACTTACTGTACTAGGAGTCTAGGACACTCAGTCACTGTTCATAGGCTACTAGCTCCTGCGTGTGTGCACTCACTGTCTGTGTACACACTACACACACTCTATTTCCTTCTGATAACTGATTGATTATTGTAATTAGTTAGTTGTACTTACTGACTGTTACTACTTACTTACTTACTGTACTAGGGACACTCACTCAGTCACTGTTCATAGGCTAGCTCCTGCGCGTGTTTGCGCGTGCGTGCACTCACTGTCTGTAGTGTAAACACACTAAATTTACTTGTGATTACTACTGATTATTGTAAGTTGTAACTGCTAGTTGTACTTCCTGACTGTTACTACTTACTTACTGTACTAGGGACACTCACTCAGTCACCTCACCCACCAACCCACTCCATTAAAGTACCCCACTTTTCACCCGCCCTTTTAAAAAACTTTTGTCTATACGCCCAAAACATCGAAGATGTCTGGAAGTGGCAGCCAGCGCGGTTTGGGCAAGGGGAAGGGCAGCAAGGGAATCAGGAGGAGAGGGAGCAGCATTGTGGCAAGCCGCGGGCGCGGGCGCGCCACCATGCACAGTTCCGCAGCAGCAGCAGCAGCGTCAGTGGCTAACATTCCTCCCATAGCCACTGGCCGTGGACGCCTTGGGCGCCGCCCAGCAGGAGCATCTGCAACTCACGCTGCAGAGACACAGCAGCAGCAGCGTGTAGCACCTGCTCCGATTTTCCTCCAGCCGGGTCGGAAACGTCCCATTGAGGAAAAGCATGCAGACACTGTGGTGCAACTCATGACGGAGGATGAGCAGCCCGCCATCAGCTCTGCATCTGAGGCCTCCACCCTCACCACCACCACCACCACCCCTGTTCGCAGCAGCCGCCCAGCAGGGTCTGGGGAGGAGGCCAGTTCACCGTCACTCGCCGACCTGTCATTCAGCAGTCTTTTGACCCCAGGCATCATGAGTAAATTGTCTGCTGTTGTTGGCGATCTTGAGGAGGAGATGCTGATGGGCACTTTGGGGGATGAGGGATTGGACAGCAAGACTGTGGCGACAGTCAAGCAGCCCATCCATGCATCAGGAGAGGAGTTTGGGGGGTCCTCATCCCAGCAGGACATGTTTCAGGAGGGGGAGGATGTTGATGACCCGGTGACAGACAGAGACTGGGTGCCACCACCTCCAGGGGATGTCGTCCTCAGCAGCTCTGAGGAGGAGGAGGAGGAGGATGCTCTTGTGGGCCTTGCAAGGAGGCGCATCATTGCAAGCATTGGCAGCAGCAGTAGGCAGGTCCCACAGCCTGCTGGTGTCTCAGGCTCAGCAGCAGCAGCAGCAGCATCTGCCAGTACCACCACCAGCCGCACCCAAGCCCCCCAAGCCCCCCCCCAAACCACCACAGGGAGACAGGCAGCAGCGCTTCCATGCCGTAGGGGGATGTTTCTGTCACCAATCTGGCGCTTTTTCACCATGCCCACAGTGTACAGCAAGTACGCCACTTGCAACCACTGTCAGCGGAAGTTGAGCAGAGGTGCAGACCCCTTAAAGTTCTGCACCAGCTCGCTCATCAACCACCTCGCTGCGAAACATTTCCACCAGCATCAGGAGTTCCAGAGGCTGAAGGCATCTGGTGCTGGCAGTGGCACCACACCCATCACTGCACAGCCTTCAGCAGCAGCAGCAACAGCAGCCACCCGCCCTCCTGCTCCTCCAGCAGCACCAGCAGGAGTGCGGAAACGCACTGCTCCTCCCCCCTCTGCAACTCCTGCCGCCGACACTGAGGCCTGTTCTGGCAGCCAGTCCTCAGTGGCCTCCTCCGCTGTGTCTGCTGCTTCCCGTGCCAGCAAAAGGCCACGCCAGAGCCTTTTGAGCGAGTCCTTCCAGGGGGTGGTTAGGGCTCTGCCTCCCAGCAGTCGTCGCGTGCGGCAGCTGAACGGCTTGCTGGCACGGGCCATGTGCTCCCAACTCCTGCCGTACACGCTCGTGCAGGAGGGGAGCGACATTCGTGCGCTGCTTGCTTGCGCAGCCCCAGACTGGCAGCTCCCCAGCAGACACTTTTTCTCCCTCAAAGCCATTCCTGCACTGCACCGCTTTGTGATTGCCAATGTGGAGCGAGGGCTGGAGCACGCGGTTGGTGAAAGGGTCCACGTCACCATGGACTCCTGGAGCAGCCGCTTCGGGACAGGCCGCTACCTGTCCTTCACTGTCCACTGGGTCAGCTTGGTGGAAGGGGGTGAGGATGGGAGAGCAGCAGCGGGCACAGCAGCAGCAGCAACACAGTGGGTGGTGCCACCCCGCAGGGTCAGGGGAACTGCAGCAGGTTCCTCCGATCCTCTGCCATCCTCCGGCACACCTGGCCAAACCCCCCGCCTCAGCAGCAGCGTGAAGGCCCGCCACTGCCAAGCGCTGCTGCACTTGGTCAGCCTTGGGAAGACCAAGCTGACGGCAACCCATGTGTTGGCCAAACTCCAGGAGCAGGAGAGGATTTGGCTGACCCCCAGAGGCCTCAGAGTCGGAGAGGTGGTGGCCGACAATGGGGCCAATCTGGTTGCCGCAATAGACAGGGGAAACCTGACCCACATCCCCTGTCTTGCCCACGTGCTGAACCTGGTGGTGCAGAAGTTCTTGCGCACCTACCAGGGGATGGGCGAACTGCTGGAAACGGCAAGGAACGTTGTGCGTCACTTCCGGCGCTCGGCTGCAGCCTGTGCGAGCCTGGAAGACGTGCAAAAGGAGCTGGATCTGCCACGCCATCGGCTGATCCTTGACGTTCCGACTCGCTGGAACTCCACCCTGGCGATGTTGGAGCGTCTGGTTGAACAGAAGCGCGCTGTCAAACAGTACCTTGCCCTGGCCCCTGTTTCCGCCGCTCAGAGAAGGGACAAGACCAGCAACATCCCGTCCATCGTCCCCGATGATGACTGGAGGCACATGCAGCAGGTGTGCTTAGTGCTGGCTCCCTTTCTGCAGGCCACTAACATGGTGAGCAGGGACCATGCTATGGTCTGCGAGTGGGTGCCCCTGGTTTGTCTGCTGAACAGGGCCCTCGATGCTTTGCTGGAACAGGGAGCGGCAGCCTTGGACCAGCAGGAGCGGCAAGCAGCTGCACAGTCCACCTCTGAGGGGGAGGAGGAGGAGGACTTGGTGGAGGTCCCTGACCTTGCTGCTGATGAGGGGGATCAGCACAGTGCAGCTGAGTTGGTGCGGGGGTGGAGAGAGGATGAGGCTGACGAGGCAGAGGAGGAGGATGAGGACAGCAGCACTGCCGTCGATGTGCCAGCAGACGTGGCCCGCCTCTTCCCAATGGCAGCGCACATGCTGACGTGCCTGCGCAGAGACCCCAGGGTGATCCAGATGAAGCAGAGGGAGGACATCTGGATCAGCATGATGTTGGACCCACGCCTCAAGGGGAAGTTGAGCCAGTTCCTGCCGCCTGCAGGAGGAGACCCAGCGCAACAAATAAGGAGCTTGCAGCAGGCCCTTGTTGAGCGCTTGGAGGAAGCCTTCCCCCAGCCTTCCACCCCCACTGTCCAGCAGCCAGCACAGAGGCAGCAGCAGGTGCCTGCATCCAGCAGCAAGCGCCCCACAGACCTGCTGTCTCTCAGCCACGAGCTCTACAGGACTGTAGAGGCTCCGGCAGCAGTGACTAGAGAGGAGGTGCATGCAGCAGCATCCTCCACCGGTCACAGCCAGCGCCTGACCCGCATGGTGGCTGACTACATGGGGTCCTACAGCGGGCTTGACAGCGATGCCCCTGTTGATCCCATGGAGTATTGGGTCAAGCGCCTGGAGATCTGGAGCGAGCTGGCGCAGTACGCCCTGGAAGTGCTGTCCTGCCCCCCTTCCAGCGTGCTGTCCGAGCGCTGCTTCAGTGCAGCTGGTGGTGTGGTCACCGAGAAACGCTCACGTCTGTCTCACAAGTCTGTGGACAGACTGACGTTTCTCAAGATGAACCAGGCGTGGGTGGAAGGCGAGTTCCTGGCCCCTGTTGTCGGCGAGAGGGGAACATGAACTGGCTAAGAACCATCGTTAATGTGCCTTACCACCCTTTACCACCTCCTGGCTCCTGCTCACTAAGCCAGCCTGGTTCACTTTGACTATTACGTCGCCTGCAGCCACACATTTTACACCTACAGTGGGCTGCTGTGTACTGCCCTTCTGCTGTCTGTCTGTGTTTCCCACTGCCAGGGTACACAGATTTACCTTCTGCTGCCACTCTGCCACCAGCTATTACGTCAAACAATAGCTATATATCTGTGTAATTTGTTTTACAAACAAAACCAAAAAACCATTAAAAAAAAAAAAAGGTTTAATTTTTCTGAGGTGCCCGGGTTGAAAACTGTGTTGTCCCAGTTGTGTATTTGACACGATGTGGGCTGCACGACCGCTGTCTGGGACCTCCTGCCTGCTGTGTTTATTTACAGCCCTGGTATCACCGCTAGGTACCAGGGCTATTATGTCACGCTGCCTGCCTGCTGCCACACTCACACTACTCCTCCATTCCTCCTGCTGATGCTGCTGTCTGTCTGTGTTTCCCAACGCCAGGGTACACAGATTTACCTTCTGCTGCCACTCTGCCACCAGCTATTACGTCAAACAATAGCTGCTCACATTACTCCTCCATTCCTCCTGCTGCTGCTGCTGCTGTCTGTCTGTCTGTGTTTCCCAACGCCAGGGTACACAGATTTACCTTCTGCTGCCACTCTGCCACCAGCTATTACGTCAAAAAATAGCTATATCTGTGTAATTGGTTGTAAAACCAAAACTACAAAACCATAAAAAAAAAAAAAAAAAAAAGGTTTAATTTTTCTGAGGTGCCCGGGTTGAAAACTGTGTTGTCCCAGTTGTGTATTGGACACAATGTGGGCTGCACGACCGCTGTCTGGGACCTCCTGCCTGCTGTGTTTATTTACAGCCCTGGTATCACCGCTAGGTACCAGGGCTATTATGTCACGCTGCCTGCCTGCTGCCACACTCACACTACT
Source organism: Hyperolius riggenbachi (assembly GCF_040937935.1). NCBI lineage: Eukaryota > Metazoa > Chordata > Amphibia > Anura > Hyperoliidae > Hyperolius > Hyperolius riggenbachi. The sequence continues at coordinate 120,903,979 of NC_090647.1, forward strand.
CCTCCATTCCTCCTGCTGATGCTGCTGTCTGTCTGTGTTTCCCAACGCCAGGGTACACAGATTTACCTTCTGCTGCCACTCTGCCACCAGCTATTACGTCAAACAATAGCTGCTCACATTACTCCTCCATTCCTCCTGATGCTGCTGCTGCTGTCTGTCTGTCTGTGTTTCCCAACGCCAGGGTACACAGATTTACCTTCTGCTGCCACTCTGCCACCAGCTATTACGTCAAAAAATAGCTATATCTGTGTAATTGGTTGTAAAACCAAAACTACAAAACCATAAAAAAAAAAAAAAAAAGGTTTAATTTTTCTGAGGTGCCCGGGTTGAAAACTGTGTTGTCCCAGTTGTGTATTGGACACAATGTGGGCTGCACGACCGCTGTCTGGGACCTCCTGCCTGCTGTGTTTATTTACAGCCCTGGTATCACCGCTAGGTACCAGGGCTATTATGTCACGCTGCCTGCCTCATTGACTGCCTGCTGCCACACACTCATCCTCCTCCTCCTGCTGCTGAATTTACCTCCTGCTGTCTGTGTGTTTCCACTGCCAGGGAGCACATACAATGGCGCTTCCAACATGCGTGCGCCACCAGCTATTTGTTACGCTCAAAAATAGCTGCATTTCTTTAAAAAAAAAAATTTGAAAAGAGAAATAAGTGAAGAAGAAGACGATATAGAAGAAGATGAAGAAGAAGAAGATGAAGAAGAAGAAGATGAAGATGATGAAGAAGAAGAAGATGAAGAAAAAGATGAAGATGATGAAGAAGAAGAAGATGAAGAAGATGAAGAAGATGAAGAAGATGAAGAAGAAGAAGATGGTGAAGAAGAAGAAGAAGATGAAGAAGAAGATGAAGAAGATGAAGATGAAGAAGAAGAAGAAGAAGAAGAAGATGAAGAAGATGAAGATGAAGAAGATGAAGAAGAAGAAGATGAAGATGATGAAGAAGAAGAAGATGAAGAAGAAGATGAAGATGATGAAGAAGAAGAAGATGAAGAAGATGAAGAAGATGAAGAAGATGAAGAAGTTGAAGATGAAGTAGATGTAGAAGAAGAAGAAGAAGAAGATGAAGAAGATGAAGAAGAAGATGAAGAAGATGAAGAAGAAGATGAAGAAGATGAAGAAAAAGAAGATGAAGAAGAAGAAGATGATGATGAAGAAGATGATGAAGAAGAAGAAGAAGACAATATAAAAGAAGAAGAAGATATAGAAGAAGATATAGAAGAAGAAGATATAGAAGAAGAAGATATAGAAGAAGAAGAAGAAGAAGATATAGAAGATAAAGAAGAAGAAGAAGAAGTATATACAGTACTGAACAAATTTCTGGACACAACTTCTCTTTTCAACTTTTTTTTTTTAAAGGAACATCCCCACATAATCACTTGCTGTTGTTACTTGGAAAAAAAGAGGTTTCTTGCATCATTCACCCTCAAAACAAGTGTTGGAAGCTATTTAAGGCCATTTCGAATAGTCAGCTCGAATAATGAGCTCGAATACCGACTCGAATAGTGAGCTCGAATTCCGAGGTCGAATCGAATAGTAAAAATTATTCGACTCGAATATTCGACTGATCTCGAATAATTTACTATTCGAATTCGACCTAACTCGAATTTTGAAAAGGGGTATTTGAGCACCACTACCCAGTAGATGTAGCCAGATGTATATGTGCCCAGTAGACGAGTGACTGGCAGTGGCAGGCGGCATGAGCGGAACTTACCTGCGTCTTCTTCTCTCGTCGCCGGCGCGGGATGATCTGCCGCTACTCTGGTCTAGTCCAGACCAGAGCAGCAGAACTTCCGGCGCAGGAGCGAGACGGAAGGTAAGTCCCGCCCGCTGCCAAGCGCCACTGCCAGTCACTCGTCAGAGGGGACAGTCAGCGAGGGAGGGAGAGCAGTAAGGTGAGAGAAGGGGGGGGGAGTTTGCCCCCCTTCTCCACCGCTGCCCACAGCTCTTCCTCCACTGCGCTGCTGTCCTGCAACAGAGCGGGCGGCCGATTGGCCGCCCTTTTACGGACGCTGCTGAATTCCTTACGGAGTTCACGGACAGCTTAATTTGTATACAAATTTACGGGCTGCCCGTAAATTTACGGGCGGTTGGCAACACTGCCACCTAGGTATATCTGTCAGTGCATGCCCACCATATGTGACAAATGGCAGTGACTGACAGATTTGACCAGGATGGACAGTGGAGGATCGGAGCGGCCCAGGAGGACAGTGAGGGCCAACCACCTAAAGGGGGCTAGAGGAAGCTCCAGGTATGTATGAATACATTTTTTTTGGAACATCAAATGTATACTGTTGTAAAAGCTGTATTACTTTACATTGTATCAAAGTGTTATATCAGTGTTGTCCCATGAAAATATATAATAAAATGTCTACAAAAATGTGAGAGGTGTTCTCACTTTTGTGGGATACTGTAAGCAATCATGCAACTTAAATTACCCAATTGGATCTGAAAAACGCTGATAAAAAAAGTAGCGAGTGAGAGCTTTCTGTTGTAGCAGGAAAGTACCATGTTAGCCATCAGTTACAGTAGGAAGTTCTGCAGACATGGGGGCGTAACAATAGCTTCTGGAAGGGCTGCAGCCACAGGGGAGCCCTTAGGTAGAGAAGGGTGGTGTATGTGTGTGTGTGTGGGGGGGGTGCACAGCTCTGGGGCTCTCCAGGGCTGTTTTTATGGGCAGAAATGGGCGCAGCACAGGAATGTTAGCAGCGGGCACACACAGCGGTGGGAAGGGGGACCCGACTCCCCCCCCTCCCTTGGACTTCCCCTTTAGCGCTCCCACCCCAGCAATGATAGCAGCAGGCAGGGAACATGGACTCACCTCTTCCACATTCCATGCGATGGAGGTCCTGAGGGGAATGGTGGGGGGCAAACATCCAAAGTTTTGCAGGGGGGCCCAGTGATTTCTAGTTACACCCCTGTGCAGACAATCCTATTAATTTACTTTGCCCATACGCCGATACTATATAGACCCAGGTCTTCAACCAACTATATATTACACTAGGGGGTATAGTTATGAGCTTCTAATTTTACAATTGTTTATGGTGTATTTGTGTATATTTTGGTATACTATATATTTTATGTATTTTATTTATGGTTATTGGACACAACAGATAATTTATGTTGTATATTGTATTGCATTGTATGTTTGACTCCAGCTGTATCTGAGTGCTGCTTTTTGTTCTTGAAGGAACTACTATGGACCTGAGGAAGCGGCTCTTGCCGTGAAACGCGTTGTCTTGTGCACCAATAAAATCGAATTTTCTTTTAATAATATACCTCCATTTGTATACTTCCCGTAATGGGACACCTATAAGGTAGGACCACACCTTTTTATCCATACTGTTGTTTCTACCATATAGAGTGTAATTTATACTACCAATTTCTACCGGGCGCCTCCAAACCCTCCCTAAACTAGCCAGTACCCCTACTCTTAAGGGAAGATGTCGAAAGGTTTCCGACAGATGTATTTTTTCGGAGCAGCGACCAACATTAAAGGCCGAGTGGGGAAGGTACTTCCCCACATGCCTCACCCAGCAACCCACTTTGGTGAGTATTCTACCTTCTGTACTAACAAAATTTCCTTCCCTCCTAACGTTATTGAACCAGATTGGGCTCCCGGACCTCCCTGTGTTTCTTTTCCTCTACCCTTCTTCAGACAATATTCCTGTAGACTCTGTTGTTACCAAGGAGTGGTCAGTTAGACCTTTTAAGAAATTCTACTAGACCTGCCACCCAGGGTCCTTTGTCAAGATGCCAAGAAAAACACACAAGCCACTTCAGCTAAAATACAGGCTTCTCTGCAAACAAGTAGTGTTGCTCTTTCAAGATGCCAAAAAAGAATGTACTTGAACAAATGTGGGCTGCATGGTCAAATTGCAAGAAATAAGCATTTACTTTTTAAATGCTATAAAACAGCCATTTACAATATTCCAAACATTATCTAAACAAGCCTCAAAACATTGGATGTACACATACCTCACAACTTTTTGAGAGCAGGAAGAGGGAAACTTAAGCCACACCCCTGTCACACCTCTAACCACACCCCAGATACACCCCTAGTTCTGCATACTATAAAGATTTAAGAAAATTATGTTGTCCTTTGCAGTGATTAATCTATATCTGGAGAGAACCCACTAAGGCCTCTGACATTCTTTCTGCAATGAATGGATATGGCATCCGATGTTCTGGGGATGCGTAACCTACAGTGGAACTGGTAACTTAGAGAAAATGGAAAGATAAATGCAGCACATTAATAGTGAAAAGCAATCAGTCCAGAAGCTGTGCATAGGATGCACTGTAACCTTACAACATAGCAATGGCGCAAACAGCACAAGGCCAGTGTAAGGCTTGACGGGTTGTGTCCACAATCAGTCTCTATGCCCCAATCTAGTGCCGTGATTCTGAGTCCGGTCAATGGTTTTCACCTATAGACAAGCCCCCGTGTGAACAGGACACTTTATTTGTCTCCTGACTACGATTAGTCCCAGGTCTTAACGTGCAAGGTATACAGACTGAAGTAGAGTGGACAATAACCCACCATAGACCCACTGAGGCAAGTATCAACAGAGTTCAAGAGTTCACAAGTGTCAAACTCTAATAGTACCTTGATGATGAGGATGAGGCCCACAATGGTGATAGGCAGTAAGCAGATCCAGTGACAGGTAATGGTTGGTCCAAGCATTAAGCAAGAGTGTCCAGGTAACAAGCAAAGATCGGTCCAGGCAGCAGGCAAGAGTATCCAGGTAACAAGCAGAGGTCGGTCCGGGCAGCAGGCAAAATTATCCAGGTAACAAGCAGAGGTCAGTTCTGGCAGCAGACAAGAATGATCGAAAAACAAGGCTCAAATTCCAGATAAACAATATTAGTAAGTGCGCACCCAGCAACTAGCTACAGCTATGCTATCACGGGCGATGACTGGAAGCACTCAGCATGTTTAAATAAAACTCTCATCCAATCATTGGCTGGCCACACTCCGCACATCCAATCAGACAGCAGCACATCCTGCACATCCAATCAGACAGCAGCACATCCTGCCTAAGTGTCAGCTGTAACATCAGCTGACACTGCGCTGTCAGCTGTCCGCAGTTAGCTGACTACTGTTTACCCTTGAGGAGGGCGTACTGAGAACGCGCCCTTCGCCTATCAGGAAGTGCGGCCTGCATTCCAGCCTGCACGTCATCAACAGGCACCAAGACCTGGAAGTGGTGGTCTCAGCCCAGTTCTCGCCGCAATGTTCAGCATAAACAGATAATTTCCTTACAGCCAGGCCTTCAGTGACTACAGCAGAAAATAGTCAAGATACTGGAGGGCCATCTCAGTCTTCTAAGCTTAAAGAGTAACTGTCAGGCTGCAGAAGCTAATTTAAACCTCTATTCTCCTGTGTTAAACAGTTTAGAAGGAAGCCCAAAAGCCATTAGTGAAGATAAAAATCTCAGTTACCTTTGATGTGTGCTTATCTGTAAGGCTGTTAAAACCCAAGAGGACGCAAGCCGCATACTATACTGCAAAGCATTCTGGGGCCCTCCCCTCGGCTGCAAATGAGACGTTACAGCAGCTTGTAATCAGTCCAGCAGGTAGCACTAATAAATCTCCGGGCAGAGTACACTGCAGGAGTCAGCTATTGTTCCTAGCCACATGGCTCATTAATATTCACTGCACACTGTGTTGTTCAAGTACGAGCTTATCTGTGATCAGGAAGCAGGCAGGACATGACGACACATTTGACAGAAAAACATGGAGCCTGCCATGAGCTGTCAGGAGCATCTATCTCTGCATATACTATATACAAATTCTGTGAAATCCAAACGTGGACAGTGAAATGCATATGTAATGTAAGTACAGCCAATCTTTAGCTACTGATATATGTGTTTATTTTCTCTGAGACCTTATACCTAACAGCTCCTCTTTAAAGGATATCCAATGCGAATCAAAAAGAGTAACTGTAACGATTGTGGAACTATCTCCGTGGTAGAACGAGAGAACCCAGCTTTGGTGCAATGCACCTGTAGAGATAAAGTGAGCACAGAGACAGAATGTATGTGTGTCCACCAATCTAGTCACCACCCAGCGACGATGAACACACAACAGTGGAAACAAAGTGGGAACGAATCGCAAGAGTGGCGATTGCCAAAAGTGACACAAAACCGAGTTAGACAGAGCACAAGTGTAGCAAGAAAGACATAGCAAATAACAATGATCAGAACGCCAAGGAAAATAACAAACGCTAGCTAAACGCGAACTCCGCACTCATTCGCAACAGCGAACGCGTTAAAGACATGATCACCGCGCGTTAGGCTCCCAGTGATAAGCATGCCACCCTAACTAACCAATGTACACAAACACGAAATAGAGAACACGGACGCTTGCTAAACGGTTACCTCACCGAGCCTAAAGCAAGCGTTCGTACCAGACAAGACAGAGAGAAGGAGTAGCCAGCAGCAACCGCAGCTCTGGCCTACACTCCCAGACAGAGCACAGAAGGAACCACCGCCACTACCGCTAGAGCGCATGCGATCCAGACAGACAAACAGATGAAGCAACCAGTAGCAACCGCTGCTCTGGCTTGCACCCCTAAGACGGGGTACAGAAGGAACCACCGCCACTACCGCTAGGGCGAATGCGATCCAGACAGACAAACAGATGGAGCAACCAGTAGCAACCGCTGCTCTGGCTTACCCCCTACAGACAGAACGATTTCCTGTCGACCGCCGCTGGTGACAAGACAATCGCAACAGATAGACAGTACAAGGCAAAACAGATAATACAACTTGACTACGCTAGAAGGGATGCCTAGTGCAGTCCCAAGGAATTACTCTAAGATAATCTTAGCAAACAATAGCAAAGGCTGATACTCCAGGTGAGTTAGCAGGAACAAACCATCATGACCAGCAAGGAGTTCTGGGAGCAAAAGGTATTTATACTGCAAACCATCAAAGGAAGCAGCTGAGCAATTTGCATGACAATTGTATGCAAATTCCTCACCAGCAGAGCAACTCTGAAACTTGCAAAGTGAAGACAGGTCTCTTTTCCAGAGACCTGCAGCACTCAGACCTAAGGAATGGTCAAACAGCTGTCTGCCTGTGCAGACAGCCGAGCAGATCATTACAGTAACTTTATTTATCTGGGGCTTCTTCCACCGACCTAGAAGTCACGTCTGTCCCTCCCCACAGCTCCAGTCTCCTCTCTGGTCCTGCTGGTAGGCTCAGGTTGGCGTCTTCTGAGCTGGCGTAGTATGCTCCTGGTGACGTGGGCACACGCCCATGCATGCGCAGAAGTTGCTGACCTGCCGGGGGTCCGTGATACTCCAGAGCCTGCCAGCGGGACCATAGAGAAGACCAGAGCTGCAGCAAGTCACCAATGTGATCTCTAGGGACTGGAAGAAGCCCTAGGTAAGTAAAGCCAGGTTTTTTTTTATTTGTCTCGAATATCCTTTAATATCAGTGATCCACTGTAGGAATACAAATATGCAGTTCATGCAAGACAAGACAATCATTTACAAGATCTGGAGTCTTTTAAACAACAACTATGGCTAGCTCTACATTGTCTTAAAGTGGTATAAAACCCAGCATTTCTTCTTTGCTCTAAATTATTATTTACAGCATATAATATAATACCACAATTTTTTAAGCAGAACAGCATTCAAAGGGTTAAAACATTACACTTACTTTTCAATAGCAAGCTCCCTGCAGGGAGATCTGCATCCCTACTGGTGATAACATTATCTTCTGTTTACTTCATTGTAGCAGAGAGGAATGTAAACATTCCCTAACTGTGTGCAGGAACTTCTTCTAATGTGTCCAGAACATAGAGAGCTGCTCAGAAATCATTACTGGGTACATTACAATATAATAAATACGCCAGCTATGAATAAAATGCTATGTCAGCTTTCAGAGCAAATAAAACTGTACTTTAGGAACTTGCAATTTCTAAATGAATAATGATACATATACAAAAAAGCAAATATGACAACTGTATGGGATATAAAAAGTAGGAAAACACATTTTTATTGAATATTATGTCAGAGTTTAATACCACTTTAATCTTGAGACTTTGAGTTGTTGCTCTTCATTAATATCAGTAGCTCTTCATCAATATTCAGTTGTGGTGACTTTACTTAAAAAAACTGTATATTTACTGTGGCGCTCTTCCTGGTTTTTGCTGACGCTAAGCAGCCTTATTGGCATCAAAGAGCTGTCACTACCTCTGGCTCTCTGTTACTTGAATATCTGTTCTTGACCCTAGCTTGTTTGTAACAACACTTTGCTTGCTACCTGCCTCAATCTCTGCCTTTGTCCTCAGTCAGCACCTGCAATTGGTCTGCAACCAGCCCTAACCTCAATCTGCGCAACAACTCTGCCCGCTAGATGCTTGCTCAGACCAATATATATTAAAAACATTGTAATTTCCTCATCCCTCACTATAGTCTGATATGGCCCATGTCAGTATTTTATCCCTTTTTCATATAATTAATACAGAACAGGTTGACACGATTATACAGTACTAGGCCTAAGGCCCATTGAAAAATGGGCGCTAGGCTGTGGCCGCCACCCCCACACTGCTCTCTCTCTACCATTGGCCAGCGCAAGCCACGCACGCCGCACACACGTCCACACACGCCGCGCACCCCTGTGCACACTGCCCCCTTCTGGCCCCGCCTTCCACTGCTGCACTTCATTCCCCCAGCTCTCAGCAGTGTCTCTGTGTCCCTCCCTGCACATGGGCACAACAAAAAAACACACACACACATAGGGACATGGGACGCAGAGACACTTGCCTATTATTAGGTAGGATATGTTAAAAGAGTACTGGATAGTTAAGGGCACTGCCTCTGACACAGGAGAGCAGGGTTCAAATCTCAACTCGTCCTGTTTAGTAAGCCAGCAACTATTCAGTAAAGAGTCCTTGGACTACACTCCCTAACACACTGCTACTGCCTATAGAGTGCGCCCTAGTGGCTGGAGCTCTGGCGCTTTGAGTCCACCAGGAGAAAAGCGCGATATACATGTTATGTGTCTGTGTGTCTTGTCTTGACAAGAGTAGATCAAGCCTGGGTTGCTTAGTAAGCGCCAACCTGAAATAATTGCTCATGTTAACCCTAAAAGAGCACTAACACTCATACTATCACATTCAACTATCTGATGCCAACACTAACCTCTACACTGATCAGTCACTAACACTATTTAACTCTGGAAGAACTAAATAGATAGATAGATAGATAGATAGATAGATAGATAGATAGATAGATAGATAGATAGATAGATAGATAGATGGATAGATAGACAGATAAATTCTTCTCTTTGGTCCTGCACACACAAATTGCTGGCTTGGCCAGAAAGAGCTTATAAACTGCTTCAAGCTTAATCCTGTGCAAAATGACTTTTAATCTCTTCCAGAGAGAGTAAATGTCTGAAGCCAATTCAAAATCCTTCCTAATCATAAACACAGCTTCCCATGGTGTGCGCACTACAATATGGATGCGGACGCAGAGACTCATCTCGCTCTACAATTTGTTGTGGACTTTGATACTTAAATCTATGGAATGACAACATTCCTCTGATGATCAGTATTATTATTCAATAATCCAACACAAAGAGCGAGGACTCTGCGCGCTGCAGAAACTCACAACAGATAGCCAGAATTTATGTTTCTCCTGATTTGGTTAACAAACTGAAATCAAATTAACTTTTATAAGTTAAAGATTGTTTGTAGTCACTGTACTTTATTTGGTAATGTTGTTTGTAATTTCCCATTTCTAGGAACTAATAAACTAAAGGTGGTTATAAACACTGGATACTTATATAAAACATGTATGGAAATTGTTGTATATATGAACAGGGCCAAATTTTCCATAAGGCAGTGTAGGCACTGCCTACAGGCGCCTTATGTAGGAGAGGCAGCCCCCTCCTCATATCACTGACCTCAGGCACTTACCCCCTAATCCTTGTCTCATGTCCCTAAGGATGATGTGAGACCATGATTAGAGTGTAAGATTCTAAGGAAAGTTAGGGACAAAACACAGGAATTAGAGTTTACTTGGGGGTGTGGCTTGTGTTCAGGGGTGGAGCTTAGGGCACCAGTGCCTACAGGCCTCTGAGTTGTTAATCCAGCCCTGTATATGAAAGTTAAGAATCAAGGACATATCTATCCTATAAACTTAGCGCAAGCAGGGTAGCAGACAAACTTTACTGTCGGATGTACAGCTAGAGTTGGGCCGAACGGTTCGCCTGCGAACGGTTCCATGCGAACTTCAGTGGTTCGCGTTCGCGTCCCGCAGGCGAACCTTTGCGGAAGTTCGGTTCGCCCCATAATGCACATGGAGGGTCAACTTTGACCCTCTACATCACAGTCAGCAGGCCCAGTGTAGCCAATTAGGCTACACTAGCCCCTGGAGCCCCACCCCCCCTTATATAAGGCAGGCAGCGGCGGCCATTACGGTCACTCGTGTGCTGCCTGCGTTAGTGAGAGTAGGGCGAGCTGCTGCAGACTGTCTCTCAGGAAAAGATTAGTTAGGCTTAACTTGTTCCTGTCTGGCTGCATACCTGTTCTGTGAACCCACCACTGCATACCTGTGCTGTGAACCCACCACTGCATACCTGTGCTGTGAACCCACCACTGCATACCTGTGCTGTGAACCCACCACTGCATACCTGTTCAGTGAACCCACCACTGCATACCTGTGCTGTGAGCCCACCACTGCATACCTGTTCAGTGAACCTGCCACTGCATACCTGTTCTGTTCAGTGGACCCGCCACTGTATACCTGTTCATTGAACCCACCACTGCATACCTGTGCTGTGAACCCACCACTGCATACCTGTTCTGTGAACCCACCACTGCATACCTGTGCTGTGAACCCACCACTGCATACCTGTTCAGTGAACCTGCCACTGCATACCTGTTCTGTTCAGTGGACCCGCCACTGTATACCTGTTCATTGAACCCACCACTGCATACCTGTGCTGTGAACCCACCACTGCATACCTGTGCTGTGAACCCACCACTGCATACCTGTTCAGTGAACCTGCCACTGCATACCTGTTCTGTTCAGTGGACCCGCCACTGTATACCTGTTCATTGAACCCACCACTGCATACCTGTGCTGTGAACCCACCACTGCATACCTGTTCTGTGAACCCACCACTGCATACCTGTTCAGTGAACCCGCCACTGCATACCTGTTCTGTTCAGTGGACCCGCCACTGTATACCTGTTCAGTGAACCTGCCACTGCATACCTGTTCTGTTCAGTGGACCCGCCACTGTATACCTGTTCATTGAACCCACCACTGCATACCTGTGCTGTGAACCCACCACTGCATACCTGTTCTGTGAACCCGCCACTGTATACCTGTTCTGTTTAGTGAACCCGCCACTGTATACCTGTTCTGTTTAGTGAACCCGCCACTGTATACCTGTTCTGTTTAGTGAACCCGCCACTGCATACCTGTTCTGTTCAGTGGACTCGCCACTGTATACCTGTTCAGTGAACCCGCCACTGCATACCTGTTCTGTTCAGTGGACCCGCCACTGTATACCTGTTCAGTGAACCCGCCACTGCATACCTGTTGTGTTCAGTGAACCTGCCACTGCATACCTGTTCTGTGAACCCGCCACTGTATACCTGTTCTGTTTAGTGAACCCGCCACTGTATACCTGTTCTGTTTAGTGAACCCGCCACTGCATACCTGTTCTGTTCAGTGGACCCGCCACTGTATACCTGTTCAGTGAACCCGCCACTGCATACCTGTTCTGTTCAGTGGACCCGCCACTGTATACCTGTTCAGTGAACCCGCCACTGCATACCTGTTGTGTTCAGTGAACCTGCCACTGCATACCTGTTCTGTGAACCCGCCACTGTATACCTGTTCTGTTTAGTGAACCCGCCACTGTATACCTGTTCTGTTTAGTGAACCCGCCACTGCATACCTGTTCTGTTCAGTGGACCCACCACTGTATACCTGTTCAGTGAACCCGCCACTGCATACCTGTTCTGTTCAGTGGACCCGCCACTGTATACCTGTTCAGTGAACCCGCCACTGCATACCTGTTGTGTTCAGTGAACCTGCCACTGCATACCTGTTCTGTGAACCCGCCACTGTATACCTGTTCTGTTTAGTGAACCCGCCACTGTATACCTGTTCTGTTTAGTGAACCCGCCACTGCATACCTGCTCTGTTCAGTGGACCCGCCACTGTATACCTGTTCAGTGAACCCGCCACTGCATACCTGTTCTGTTCAGTGGACCCGCCACTGTATACCTGTTCAGTGAACCCGCCACTGCATACCTGTTGTGTTCAGTGAACCTGCCACTGCATACCTGTTCTGTGAACCCGCCACTGTATACCTGTTCTGTTTAGTGAACCCGCCACTGTATACCTGTTCTGTTTAGTGAACCCGCCACTGCATACCTGTTCTGTTCAGTGGACCCGCCACTGTATACCTGTTCAGTGAACCCGCCACTGCATACCTGTTCTGTTCAGTGGACCCGCCACTGTATACCTGTTCAGTGAACCCGCCACTGCATACCTGTTGTGTTCAGTGAACCTGCCACTGCATACCTGTTCTGTGAACCCGCCACTGTATACCTGTTCTGTTTAGTGAACCCGCCACTGTATACCTGTTCTGTTTAGTGAACCCGCCACTGCATACCTGTTCTGTTCAGTGGACCCACCACTGTATACCTGTTCAGTGAACCCGCCACTGCATACCTGTTCTGTTCAGTGGACCCGCCACTGTATACCTGTTCAGTGAACCCGCCACTGCATACCTGTTGTGTTCAGTGAACCTGCCACTGCATACCTGTTCTGTGAACCCGCCACTGTATACCTGTTCTGTTTAGTGAACCCGCCACTGTATACCTGTTCTGTTTAGTGAACCCGCCACTGCATACCTGCTCTGTTCAGTGGACCCGCCACTGTATACCTGTTCAGTGAACCCGCCACTGCATACCTGTTCTGTTCAGTGGACCCGCCACTGTATACCTGTTCAGTGAACCCGCCACTGCATACCTGTTGTGTTCAGTGAACCTGCCACTGCATACCTGTTCTGTGAACCCGCCACTGTATACCTGTTCTGTTTAGTGAACCCGCCACTGTATACCTGTTCTGTTTAGTGAACCCGCCACTGCATACCTGTTCTGTTCAGTGGACCCGCCACTGTATACCTGTTCAGTGAACCCGCCACTGCATACCTGTTGTGTTCAGTGAACCTGCCACTGCATACCTGTTCTGTGAACCCGCCACTGTATACCTGTTCTGTTTAGTGAACCCACCACTGTATACCTGTTCTGTTTAGTGAACCCGCCACTGCATACCTGTTCTGTTCAGTGGACCCGCCACTGTATACCTGTTCAGTGAACCCGCCACTGCATACCTGTTGTGTTCAGTGAACCTGCCACTGCATACCTGTTCTGTGAACCCGCCACTGTATACCTGTTCTGTTCAGTGAACCCACTGCATCAGTGCGCATACCTGTGCAGTTAAGTGAACCCACCTACCTACGTGAGTGCACGCAGTGTGATATACCACTCCGTGCATACCCGATATGGACAAAACAGGTAGAGGAAGAGGTAGTGCCAGAGCCAGAGGAAGGCCACCCGGCAGATCTGCGCGAGGTCGTGTAAATGTAATTTCGTGTGGACCTGGCCCACAGTACAGTGCTCGGAAGAAGGCACGTCCCATCACCTCCCAAGATTGTCAGGACGTGGTTGAGTATTTAGCGACACAGAACACCTCATCTTGCTCAGCCACCAGCGCTACTACTAGCACCACTTCCGCTGCATTTGACACTTCGCAAGAATTATTTAGTGTTGAAATCACTGATGCACAGCCATTGTTGTTACAGCCAGATGAATTTTCACCAGCTCATATATTTGAGTTACCCGGCAACACTATGGATGTAACGTGTAAGAAGGATGAAGGACCTACTGATGGTTCATGTTTGGATTTGTCTGAGGCAAGCGAAGCTGGGCAGGATGATTACGATGATGACGATGATAGGGATCCTCTGTATGTTCCCAATAGAGGAGATGAAGAGGGGGACAGTTCAGAGGGGGAGTCAGAGAGTAGTAGGAGGAGAGAAGTTGCTGAAAGAAGCTGGGGCAGCTCTTCGTCAGAAACAGCTGGTGGCAGAGTCCGGCACCATGTATCGCCACCTATGTACAGCCAGCCAACTTGCCCTTCAGCATCAGCTGCTGAGGTGACGGTCCCCATAGTGCCCACATCCCAGGGTGGCTCAGCGGTGTGGAAATTTTTTAATGTGTGTGCCTCAGATCGGACCAAAGCCATCTGTTCGCTCTGCCAACAAAAATTGAGCCGTGGAAAGGCCAACACTCACGTAGGGACAAGTGCCTTACGAAGGCACCTGGAGAAAAGGCACAAACAGCAATGGGATGGCCACCTGAGCAAAAGCAGCAGCAGCACACAAAAGCAAAGCCACCCTCCTTCTCCTCTTCCTCCTCCATCAGGTGCATTATCTGCTTCTGCCGCTTTCTCCCTTCCACCTTCACAGGCACCCTCCTCCACTCCGCCTCTGCCCTTGAGCGGTTCCTGCTCCTCTGCCCACAGCAGCAGTCAGGTGTCCGTGAAGGAAATGTTTGAGCGGAAGAAGCCAATTTCGGCCAGTCACCCCCTTGCCCGGCGTCTGACAGCTGGCGTGGCGGAACTGTTAGCTCGGCAGCTGTTACCATACCGGCTGGTGGACTCTGAGGCCTTCCGTAAATTTGTGGCCATCGGAACACCGCAGTGGAAGATGCCAGGCCGCACTTATTTTTCGAGAAAGGCCATACCCCAACTGCACCGTGAAGTTGAGAGGCAAGTGGTGTCATCTCTTGCGAAGAGCGTTGGGTCAAGGGTACACCTGACCACGGATGCCTGGTCTGCCAAGCACGGGCAGGGCCGCTACATTACCTACACAGCCCATTGGGTGAACCTGGTGGTGAACGATGGCAAGCAGGGCGCAGCGGACCAAATTGTGACACCTCCACGGCTTGCAGGCAGGCCTCCTGCCACCTCCTCTCCTCCTGCTACATGCTCTTCGCTGTCCTCCTCCTCCTTGGCTGAGTGGCAGTTCTCCTCTCCAGCTACACAGCCCCAGCTCCGCAGGGCCTATGCTGCATGCCAGGTAAGACGGTGTCACGCCATCTTAGACATGTCTTGTCTCAAAGCGGAGAGTCACACTGGAGCAGCTCTCCTGGCTGCTCTTAAGAAACAGGTGGATGAGTGGCTGACCACCTGGAGATAGGCAACGTGGTGTGCGACAACGGCAGCAATCTGCTTGCCGCTTTGCATATGGGGAAGCTGACACACATACCCTGCATGGCACATGTCATGAATCTAGTGGTTCAAAGATTTGTGGCAAAGTACCCTGGCTTAGCGAATGTCCTGAAGCAGGCTAGGAAGTTCTGTGGGCATTTGAGGCGGTCTTACACAGCCATGGCACGCTTTGCGGAAATTCAGCGCAAAAACAACATGCCGGTGAGACGCCTCATTTGCGATAGCCCGACTCGCTGGAACTCGACCCTGCTCATGTTCTCCCGCCTGCTAGAACAGAAGAAAGCCGTGACCCACTACCTCTACAACTACAGTAGAATGAAACAGTCTGGGAAGTTGGGGATGTTCTGGCCCGACAACTGGACACTGATGGAAAATGCATGCAGGCTCATGCGGCCGTTTGAGGAGGTGACCAACCTGGTGAGCCGCAGTGAGGGCACCATCAGCGACTTAATTCCCTACGCTTACTTCTTGGAGCGTGCTGTGCGTAGAGTGGTGGATGAAGCTGTGAATGAGCGTGACCAGGAACCGTTACGGCAGGAACAGGCATGGGACCAATTTTCATCAGACCCAGCTGTTTCCTCAACACCTGCGGCAGCACAGAGGGGGGAGGAGGAGGAAGAAGAGAAGTCGTGTGCAGAAGACGAGTCAGACTTAGAGGATGATGAGCAAGGTGTTTCTTTGGGGGAGGAGCAGGAGGAGGAGGAGGAGGGGACAGCGACAGGAGAACAACCTCAGCAGGCATCGCAAGGGGCTTGTGCTGCTCAACCTTCCCGTGGTATTGTTCGCGGCTGGGGGGAGGAGGTTGACTTACCTGACGTCACTGAGGAAGAGCAAGAGGAGATGGAGGGTACTGGATCCGACTTTGTGCAGATGTCGTCTTTTATGCTGTCCTGCCTGTTGAGGGACCCCCGTATAAAAAACCTCAAGGGGAATGAGCTGTACTGGGTGGCCACACTACTAGACCCTCGGTACAGGCACAAAGTGGCGGACCTGTTACCAACTCACCGGAAGGTGGAAAGGATGCAGCACATGCAGAACCAGCTGTCAACTATGCTTTACAATGCCTTTAAGGGTGATGTGACGGCACAACGCCAGCAAGGTACCACTGCCACTAATCCTCCTCCCGTGTCCACGCAGTCAAAGACAGGACGCTCCAGCGATCTCATGGTGATGTCGGACATGTGGACGTTCTTTAGTCCAACGCCTCGCCGTAGCCCTTCCGGATCCACCCTCCACCAACGCCTGGAACGGCAGCCGACTACCTGGCCTTAAGTGTGGATGTAGACACTGCTGTGAACAGCGATGAGGAACCCTTGAACTACTGGGTGCGCAGGCTTGACCTGTGGCCAGAGCTGTCCCAATTTGCCATCCAACTTCTCTCCTGCCCTGCCGCAAGCGTCCTGTCAGAAAGGACCTTCAGCGCAGCTGGAGGCATTGTCACAGAGAAGAGAAGTCGCCTAAGTCACAAAAGTGTTAAGTACCTCACCTTTATCAAAATGAATGAGGCATGGATCCCGGAGGGCTGCTGCCCGCCCTAAGACTAAGTCAGTCCCCGCACACACAGCATCTCTGCCTGCACGCCGTGTGACTGGCTGCCTGGCCTGCCCCAAGAAGACTAAGTCGCTCCCAGTCCCTCCACACAGCATGTCTGCCTGCAGGCCGCTTGACTACCTTCTCCGCCACCACCAACAGGGTCCGGGACTCCAGGCGGATTGCTGAATTTTTTAGGCCGCTGCTAGCAGCGGCCGCTGTAATAATTTTTCTGGTGCGTGTACATGACTGCCTAATTTTTCTGGCTGCACTGCGGGCAGCTGCAACAACAAAAGAAAAGGCATGTACATGCACCCATTCCCCTTCGTGATCATTACCTTGCCGTGGTGAAGGGGCTTGCGTATCACAATGAAGCAATGACCGGCGCCTAGATGAGTGTCTCGGGGGGCACACCCACGATAATAAGGTCGTTGCCTCATTGTGGTCAGACCAAATTTGATCAGCTGGACAGTCACTGTTCTGTCATTCAGCTACATCAGCCAGGCGACCATATGGGCTGTAAAGCCACCAAAACCTGCACTCTCGCCATGGTGCGCACCAGTCCAGCACGGCCGTCACTACACAAACAGCTGTTTGCGGTGCGTTACACGGTGAGTTTGGTGTGTCAGTGTGAAGCAGTACCTTAATTACACTACCTGATTGATGTATACACATGCAAGATGTTTGAAAGCACTTTAGGCCTGTCATTTAGCATTCAATGTGATTTCTGCCCTTAAAACGCTGCTTTGCGTCAAATCCAGATTTTTCCCCGGGACTTTTGGCATGTATCCCACTCCGCCATGCCCCCCTCCAGGTGTTAGACCCCTTGAAACATCTTTTCCATCACTTTTGTGGCCAGCATAATTATTTTTTTTTTTCAAAGTTCGCATCCCCATTGAAGTCTATTGCGGTTCGCGAACTTTAACGCGAACCGAACCTTCCGCGGAAGTTCGCGAACCAGGTTCGCGAACCTAAAATCGGAGGTTCGGCCCAACTCTATGTGCAGCCAGATTTAGCAAGCAGAATCCTGCAACCCCCAGTGCTCACAAAGACAAGGTGACCATCACCAGGGATAAAAGCACTGATGAGTATGCAGGTAAGTACTCCACAAACCTTTACTGTAACAACACAAAATAAAAGTAAAAACAATCTCTCACATCGTGGGTCTGCACAACAGGGACCCACTCAATTAATAGCACTTGTACTTTGTTCACGTTCATTAGGATTCAAGGACAGCTTATCTTATTTGGTCACTGCATTCAGGCCATATAGGAGAAGTATATGAGCAAATACATAAACAATGAATCATGCATTAGCATGGGGGGGGGGGGGGGTTGGTGAGATTAATATTATTATCACACTTTATTTATAAAGAGATAAAATATTGCACAGGACTGGTCCAAGTTCCTTACTTCAGCAGATCCAGAGGTTGATACAGTGGCTTCTCTGATCCTTCTCCACCTCTCGTATCTATAATTAAGGCACTGGGAGATTTGGGCGCAGGGTAAAGCCGATAAACAGTTCACCCTCCTCCTGCAAAAGTCCCGGCGATGATAATTACTATTCCCCCTCCAGGCCCTTTGATGGCGGCCAAATGATTGTCTGAGCCCTGCTATAGCCGTAATTCCTAATATGGCCTATGGCAGGGCCGGCTGCACCGATATCTCTGGCACTGCTTTTGCTTGCTTCGGTGGACAGGAGCATGGTCATGAAGAAGGGGGTTTCAGCATAGACGCAAACATGGCTCGCACCTGCACAGTTGCACACAGCCGCTCGTGCATGGAGGAAAAAACATTCCACTGCGCAGGCCCAGGCAATACACTGTGTGGCCACGCTCGTACAGGGACACAGAACTATTCAGCACGCTCAGATCTAATATGTTGTTAGGGTCCCTGTTCTGGATCAGTGTAGGGGGGCGGGGAGCCTAATGATTATCCAGAGGCTTCCCTCTACTGAGGTAAATATCTATGATAAAAAGTCTCTCAATATCCTCCTGGCCAGCACAGGTGTCACTTTTGGTTTCCGACCGCATCCTCTGAGATTTTCCACAGTGTGGAAGATCTTGTATTTTTAATAATACTTTGCACTGCAGCCACTGGAACTTGAAAACATTTAGAAATGGCCTTGTAGCCCTTTCCTGACTTGTGAGCAGGCACAGTGCACAGTCACAGGTCCTCAGTGAGCTCCTTTATCTTAAGGTGCGTACAAACGCACTATTGTAACAAATGACGCCTGGCGGATCAGTCAAAAACAGTCTTATCAGTCTGCAGACAGCCTGTACTCACATACTACTGTCGGCATAACGACCGCGCCGCGGGAGGGTCTGACGGATTTGTCGTTTGTTACAATAGTGCGTGTGTACGCACCTTTAGCCATGACTGTCCACAAACCAACTTCAGAGAGCTGCTGTTTTTCACCAGTTGAGTTAATTAAAACAGCTGTTCCCAGTTAATCAGGGTAATTAGGATGCTTTAGAGCAGCTTGGACTATTTGGAGTGGTATAGAACTTTGGGATTTCCCACAGACTGTGACAGTTTGTGAAGGATATGAATAATTTTGGACTGGTCACTTTTTGCTCAAATATAAATAAAAGCTGAGAAATGTTAGTTCACCCACAATAATGCATTGTATTATTATCTTTTGGGAGACACCTACAGTATGTCATTTCCTGTCAAAAAATTGCTTGCTGGTTGAATAAAAGTAACTTCAAGTCACAATTTGCCAGGGATATGAATAATCATGGGCAGCACTGTATGTGTGTGTGTATATATATATATATATATATATATATATATATATATATCTGAAGAGTTGTTTTATTTTTTTACCTTAACAGTTTTTTCGTTTTCTGTGTGGCAATAGCCTTAGTGGATTTACATTTCACAAAAGGTTTGGTAATGTCAGCTGTTTCACCGAATGTGGTAAAACTTAGTGAATTGAAGCCATTGTGGCAAATGTTTTAAGCTCAGCTACAGATTTCCCACAGAGGAAGTCGAGGTCTAACTACAAACAAGTAGAGGAAATAGAGGTCAAACTACAAAATACTACAAACTACAAGATAACTATTTTCGTTTCATTTATTTTGGAAAATATTGTTTGTCTCAAGTGGATTACCAATACCTCTTACCTCTATCCAAAACTCAAATAACTGGGCTAATAGGGAGGGGTGATATCAACTGTATGTTCCATTAGTGAAAAGACTTAACTTTTTATAGAGAACTAGGGTGGGATGGGCATAAGTATGACACATAACACCAATCACAGCAAAAATGGAGGAGACACAGAAGAAAGACATTTATTTTGTTGTTTCCAGGCTTGCCTTTTATATACAGTATAGAAATGTACAGTAAGTTTTATGTTTGCCTAATATTTGCTGAATTTGTACTTTTTACTGCCCAAGGCTCACTGTCACCAGGCCCTCCCCCAACTGTCCCGCCTGTTCTGCCCCTGTCCTGTATGCTTATGATATACTCTGCATACTGGGCTGGGAGAGCGCAGTATGGGGAGTGCGCGCGGAGACATGGGGATGCCATTACCACAACGTGCTCTGTGAAAGCAGGACAGCCACGGACCAGGTCTGTGACCACTGCGGTTTACATGTTTAGCAGTTAAATTGCCTGAGTGTACCAGTCCACTGCCCACCCCTTGCTTCCTTGGTGCCCTAGGCCTTGGCCTTTGAGGAATTGCCTCAAATTCTGCCATGCCTAATACATTGTACCAATTTAAATGCCATCAGCAGTTTAGGTGATAACTTCCTTTAATGGGCGTTTTCCAGTTTTGTGGCACTCTGTGGTCACGTTTTCTACATGCACTTTTTTTTTTGCATGCGAAATGCAGTCATTTGAAATGCGCACAATCTGAAAAAAAAAAGCAGAAGGTTGTCCAATTTTTAAACACGGAAAAAAAGTACAAACGAAAAATAGCTGAATGCAATTCCAGAGCAGGCCATTGACTTTAATGACCAGTGCGGTGGTGCGTGTTTTGCAGCGAGTGCAAATCAAATAAGTGTGCTCCCTGCCTCAGAGTTTATGCATGAGATTAGATTGTCAACGTTCATGAACAAGGAAACGAATATTGTCCAAAAATGTGCCTCCAGCTGCACCATGCTCTGAAAGAACAACAGCCACGTTGTACCATGGGACCATCTGCTGTAGTAACTGACACCATGCACAGAATCTGCTCTGATAACAGGGCCTCTGATCCGTTAATTGTTTGGACAATTGCCAGTAACACTGTATTTTAAATATTTAAATATTTCTTGTCAGATGAGTCTCACTTCTTCCTTGTGTGCAATTATGAAGAAATCGGTGAAGGTGTCCATTATATGCCCTGATTTTAACGGAACAGAGTATCAGTTAGTCCATATGAGGGACTGAAAAATAATAGTCTAGTAGATCATCTGCTTTTAGTTCCAGGATCTGCAGGATGGCAAATGCAAATGATTTGCTTACTGTGGGAGGCATCATTGTTTTCTTTTGTAGCTGTTATCCATATCCAGCATCAGTGTACACAGTGTACACATAGCATAAGTGATGATGCTGCAAGGAGTGCTGGGAAGAGTGTGTACCATTTAAGCGTACGTGTGTGTGTGTGTGCGTGCGTGTGTGTGCGTGCGTGCGTGTGTGTGTGTGTGCGTGCGTGCGTGTGTGTGTGTGTGTGGGTGTGTGCGTGCGTGCGTGCGTGTGTGTGTGTGTGTGGGTGTGTGCGTGCGTGCGTGCGTGTGTGTGCGAGCGTGCGTGTGTGTGTATGCTTTATTTGCAAAGGATTTGGGAATCACATACACTGAAGTCGATTTCAAATGCGAAAATTTGCACTCCTATGTAAAGTTAATTACATACAAATGAATGAACTTCGTTGAGATGCATAAAAAAAATCAGAATGTGAAAAATCACATCTGAAAAGAGAATAAAAAAAGGAGAATCAGATGCATAAAAAATTGCAAACTACAGAATCACAAGTGTGAAGACACCATGCCAGAGAGATAAAGGGCTTGATTCACTAAACCGGGATAACTCATATCACGGCTATTCCGCATGCATGTGCGAAAATGTGCACAAAAAACGGCCGTGATATGAGTTATCACGGTTTAGTGAATCAAGCCCCGTGTGTGTGTGTGTGTGTGTGTGTGTGTGTGTGTGTGTGTGTTTATGTGTGTGTGTAAAAGGGTACGCATGTGTGTGTGCGTATTTATGTATGTGTGTGTGTGCCTATTCATGTGTACACGTGTGTGTGTTTATGTGTGTATGTGTGTGTGTAAAAGGGTACGCATGTGTGTGTCCGTGTTTATGTATGTGTGTGTGTGCCTATACATTTGTACACGTGTGTGTGTTGAAAACGCAGGCAGCAACAGCACTGTGGCTTCTCTGCCTGTCAGCTGTGTGTGGTGTGTGTCACAGGCAGAATAGGATCTGGCAGAATCTAGGAGATCAGCTAGCAACCAACATGCATTG
This sequence comes from Hyperolius riggenbachi, assembly GCF_040937935.1. Lineage (NCBI taxonomy): Eukaryota > Metazoa > Chordata > Amphibia > Anura > Hyperoliidae > Hyperolius > Hyperolius riggenbachi. The sequence continues at coordinate 120,926,235 of NC_090647.1, forward strand.
TATGTTTATAAGTGTTGGCTTGGGCGTTCGCTGTAGCCATGGTGTTCATGACTGCTTGGTAACTGCCCATGTGATTGTCACACCTGGTTGTATGCGCAGCAGCATAGTGCATAGTGCGTAGTGGAGCAGGAGGGTGTGTACAGAGCATGAAGCAGCAGCGTGTGTACAGAGCATGGAGCAGTAGGGTGTGTACAGAGCATGGAGCAGCAGCATGTGTAAAGAGCATGGAGCAGGAGGGTGTGTACAGAGCATTAAGAAGCAGTGTGTGTACAGAGCATGGAGCAGTAGGGTGTGTACAGAGCATGGAGCAGCAGCATGTGTACAGAGCATGGAGCAGCAGCTTGTGCACAGAGCATGGAGCAGCAGCATGTGTACAAAGCATGGAGCAGCAGCATGTGTACAAAGCATAGAGCAGCAGCATGTGTACAGAGCATGAAGCAGCAGCGTGTGTACAGAGCATGAAGCAGCAGTGTGTGTACAGAGCATGGAGCAGTAGGGTGTGTACAGAGCATGGAGCAGCAGCATGTGTCCAGAGCATTGAGCAGCAGCATGTGTACAGAGCATGGAGATGCAGCGTGTGTACAGGGGATGGAGCAGCATCGTGTGTACAGAGCATGGAGCAGCAGCTTGTGTACAGATCATGGAGTAGCAGCATGTGTACAGAGCATGGAGCAGCAGTGTGTGTACAGAGCATGAAGCAGCAGCATGTGTACAGAGCATGGAGCAGCAGTGTGTGTACAGAGCATGAAGCAGCAGCATGTGTACAGATCATGGAGCAGCAGCTTGTGTACAGATCATGGAGCAGCAGCATGTGTACAGAGCATGGAGCAGCAGCGTGTGTACAGAGCATGGAGCAGCAGCATGTGTACAGAGCATGGAGCAGCAGCACGTGTACAGAGCCTGGAGCAGCAGCTTGTGCACAGAGCAGGGAGCCGCAGCTTGTGCACATAGCATGGAGCAGCAGCATGTGTACAGAGCATGGAGCAGCAGCGTGTGTACAGAGCATGGAGCAGCAGTGTGTGTACAGAGCATGGAGACGCAATGTGTATAGAGAACATGGAGCAGCAGCGTGTGTACAGAGCATGGAGCAGCAGCTTGTGCACAGAGCATGGAGCAGCAGCTTGTGCACAGAGCATGGAGCAGCAGCTTGTGCACAGAGCATGGAGCAGCAGCATGTGTACAGAGCATGGAGCAGCAGCGTGTGTACAGAGCATGGAGCAGCAGTGTGTGTACAGAGCATGGAGACGCAATGTGTATAGAGAACATGGAGCAGCAGCGTGTGTACAGAGCATGGAGCAGCAGCTTGTGCACAGAGCATGGAGCAGCAGCACGTGTACAGAGCCTGGAGCAGCAGCTTGTGCACAGAGCAGGGAGCCGCAGCTTGTGCACATAGCATGGAGCAGCAGCATGTGTACAGAGCATGGAGCAGCAGCGTGTGTACAGATCATGGAGCAGCAGCGAGTGTACGGATCATGGAGCAGCAGTGAGTGTACAGATCATGCAGCAGCAGCGTGTGTACAGAGCATGGAGCAGCAGTGTGTGCACAGATCATGGAGCAGCAGGTGTACAGATCATGGAGCAGCAGCTTGTGCACAAAGCATAGAGCAGAAGCATGTGTACAGATCATGGAGCAGCAGCGTATGTACAGAGCATGGAGTAGCAGTGTGTGCACAAAGCATGGAGCAGCAGCATGTGTTCAGAGCATGGAGCAGCTCTGGAAAACTGAACAGAGTCAGGTATGAGCACATCTCTGTGCCCCTGCTGGGTGAATGCTTGACTTTTCCTTTCATTAGCAATGTCGGCTGTCCTCAGTATTATCTGTATCCAAACTGATTGATCCCATTGTCTATCGGTCGGGAAATTGCATTATGTGTACCCAGCATGATGTCCTACCATATTATTATACTGTATTGTGCATAGCTGAGGGCGACCTTTCAGGAATCCCCGCCCCCTCCCACACTTGAAAATCCTGGGTTTGCCCTGGCTGTACAAGTTCAGGATTAGCTTTACAGCCAGGGGGGGAAGACTTTTCCAAATTGAGCCAGCAATGGTTCTCTCTGCTTCAGGTGAATTCCCATCAGCTCAGGTTGCCGATATGAAATATCTAGGAAAAAGGGAACACTGACTGACATAAACTGTGAACTAACCGTGTCTACTGTGTTCACTCCTTGATGTTTCCATTCATATCCATTACATATTTTTGCAGGACAAGGGGTCTCCGCGGTGTAATCCTTGCTGCATAAAGTAGCAGCAGATGAGTTGGAGTCATATAGGAAGGCTTGCCGGCTTTGTGGGATTACGTCTGGGTTTAATCTTGTCGGAGCAGGGTTTTGGGGAGGTTTTAATCAGAATTTCCACAGTAATAATCCTGTGTAAACTCTGCTGAAAAGCCTCCAATCCCTCGCAAAGTTGTAATCAGGCAGCAAAGAATCTGATTAAAAGTTACATGGCGGTTTTGCTTGCTGTGGGAAGTACCATATTATCCATATCCTGCTTATCTTTTGAGCCTCTGGACTGAGCCCCACATGCAGGAAGGTCCTTTCTGAAGCGCAGAGAGGATGTTTGAAGCCGAAGGTCGCTGTAAGATTGTCTTTAAAGAGACATGCATTCCCATTAGTGTTTACAAATGCTAGAGAGAAGTATCAAATACTGCTAGATGTAAATCTGGATAAAAAATTATAAACATACTTCCTTTTACTTCATTGTTTTACTGATCCACAATCTATAAAGGTATTTGGTGTGGTTTTAGGAATAATGTACAGCCCTCTTACTTAAAAACAGACCTGAACTCAGAACTTCCTCTTTGCTCTAAAAGATAAACAACAGCATTATAACCTTTATAGCAAACATTTCTTTGTTACAGCTGATAGAAATCCTGCAATAAATCTGCAGTGTGTCTACTTCCTGCTTTCATGGAAGCAGACATATTAACAGAGATATTTATCCCACCCAGCATGGGTATGTGTAAAAATACACCCCAAAACACATTATACTACTTCTACTGAGTACGGCAATACCACATGTGTGGCACTTTTTTGCAGCCTAACTGCGCTAAGGGGCCCAAAGTCCAATGAGCACCTTTAGGCTTTACAGGGGTGCTTACAAATTAGCACCCCCCAAAATGCGAGGGCAGTAAACACACCCCACAAATGACCCCATTTTGGAAAGTAGACACTTCAGGGTATTCAGAGAGGGGCATGGTGAGTCCGTGGCAGATTTCATTTTTTTTTGTCGCAAGTTAGAAGAAATGGAAACTTTTTTTTTTTTGTCACAAAGTGTCATTTTCCGCTTACTTGTGACAAAAAATAATATCTTCTATGAACTCACTATGCCTCTCAGTGAATACTTTGGGATGTCTTCTTTCCAAAATGGGGTCATTTGGGGGGTATTTATACTATCCTGGAATTCTAGCCCCTCATGAAACATGACAGGGGGTAAGAAAAGTCGGAGATGCTTGAAAATGAGAAAATTCACATTTTGCACCATAGTTTGTAAACGCTATAACTTTTACCCAAACCAATAAATATACACTAAATGGGTTTTTTTTTATCAAAAACATGTTTGTCCACATTTTTCGCGCTGCATGTATACAGAAATTTTACTTTATTTGAAAAATGTCAGCACAGAAAGTTAAAAAAATCATTTTTTTTGCCAAAATTCATGTCTTTTTTGATGAATATAATAAAAAGTAAAAATCGCAGCAGCAATCAAATAGCACCAAAAGAAAGCTTTATTAGTGACAAGAAAAGGAGCCAAAATTCATTTAGGTGGTAGGTTGTATGAGCGAGCAATAAACCGTGAAAGCTGCAGTGGTCTGAATGGAAAAAAAGTGCCTGGTAGCCCACGGTCCTCAAGTGGTTAAGTACTCGTCCCTCCCACTGCGAAGAAGTCAATCCTCCATGGGAGGGGACCTAACACTAACTAAATCCTACCCTATGTATATGCATGGCCTGGGTGCGGCTAATTAAGTAAATTCGAAAATTGAAAATTGCGCAAAAGGTGGATCAGCGCATCACCAGGCTGCCTCCGAATGGCCTCGAATCAGAGGTGCGCTGAGCCCCCCCCCAGAAATTGCAAACGCACCTTGAACCCAAACGGAAGCTCTGCATATACACCAAAAGCAAAGCTGTTAAGTGGGGGCAGCTTATCCACCTTTTGCGCAATATTAACATCTTGTGTCTACAAATTAGCTGCTCTGTCATAAATTCCTGAGCTGACACAACTTCAACTGAGAGAACAAATTACAGTTGTGATTAGTCACAAATGAGGGGGTATTAGGCAGGCTAAACTCTCTCAATACATGCGGAAGCAGGGACAACTCGCGAAAACTCGTCGCTAGTGGAGTTACTAATGCTCGGTGTGTATTCGACCCCACAAGTGGGGCTTGCACTCTTTTGCAGGTAGGCACTAGTCTGTTTTTAAGTAGCGCTGCTCATTTCCTTGCTATGTACTAATGTAATTCGTTTTTGGTCAGCTGCTCCCACTTAACAGCCATGCTTTTGGTGTATATGCAGAGCTTCTGTTTGGGTTCAAGGTGCGTTTGTAGTTCCTGGGGGGGCTCAGCGCATCTCTGATGGAGGCCATTCGGAGGCGGCCTGGTGTTGCGCTGATCCACCTTTTGCGCAATTTTCAATTTTATTTGATTAGCCGCACCCAGGCTATGCATATACATAGGTTAGGATTTAGTTAGTGTTAGGCCCCTCCCATGGAGGATTGACTTCTTCGCAGTGGGAGGGACGAGTACTTAATAGGTTGCATGCAAGCTGTTAATGGAAACTAACATCCTCCTCTAGTGGTAGACAGGTCATGTGTATGCTCGGTGTGTATTCGACCCCACAAGTGGGGCTTGCACTCTTTTGCAGGTAGGCACTAGTCTGTTTTTAAGTAGCGAGAGTTTATACTAAGATAGGTGGTGCGCTGGATATAAATTATCACAAACGTATATTAAAATGGGAATATATGTTTATTAGTTATAATCAATTTATCAACCAATAAAATAGTAGCATACTTTCATGCACACACACATTCATACATAGAGCGTGCTGGTTCCCCTTTAAAAAGGTATATATCAACTCTACCCAAACAATAGCTGCAGCACAGGGAGAGGATCAAAAAGATTACATAAAAAATATGTGACTTAAAGGGATACTGTAGGGGGGTCGGGGGAAAATGAGCTGAACTTACCCGGGGCTTCAAATGGTCCCCCGCAGACATCCTGTGTTGGCGCAGCCACTCCCCAATGCTCCGGCCCCGCCTCCGGTTCACTTCTGGAATTTCTGACTTTAAAGTCAGAAAACCACTGCGCCTGCGTTGCCGTGTCCTCGCTCCCGCTGATGTCACCAGGAGTGTACTGCGCAGACACAGACCATACTGGGCCTGCGCTGTGCGCTCTTGATGACATCCGCGGGATCGAGGACACGGCAACGCAGGCGCAGTGGTTTTCTGACTTTAAAGTCAGAAATTCCAGAAGTGAACCGGAGGTGGGGCCAGAGCATCAGTGAGTGGCTGCGCGGGCACAGGATGTCTGCGGGCGACCATTAGAAGCCCCGGGTAAGTTCAGCTCATTTTCCCCCGACCCCCTACAGTATCCCTTTAAAACGGGTTAAAAAATCATGTAGGACAATTAAATCTTATATATATGTAAGTGCCAAGAGGGTTTGTATCGCTATCCTGAGTCTACAATCCTCATATAGTCCTCGCAGCCTTAAGCTGGCGTCTGCTACGTAGATGTAAATGCGGATTTCACAGATGAACTAGTGAAAGGCAGTTTTCACCACTCACAGTATTTTTTGTCCGGCCGTCCTGACCCGATATTTATTGTATGCCTACGATCTCCGGTAGATAGCCCGCAGCGCCGCTTCAGCGGTCCTCCACTTTCTCCAGGCGTTTCAATAGAGTTTCAATGGAGCCGGCTCAGATCGGCGTCTTCCGGTTTCTCTGATCTCAGAGCAGAGACGTCACTTCCCAGTGCGTCTCAGCTGAGTTGCTGAAAGGATTACCTTGCGTTCCACCACCCCGGATGTTCTCCGTTTAGCACAGTCCGTACTCCAATGCGTGGGGTGCGTTTTTAAGTAGCGCTGCTCATTTCCTTGCTATGTACTAATGTAATTCGTTTTTGGTCAGCTGCTCCCACTTAACAGCCATGCTTTTGGTGTATATGCAGAGCTTCAGTTTGGGATCACGGTGCGTTTGTAGTTCCTGGGGGGGGCTCAGCGCATCTCTGATGGAGGCCATTCGGAGGCGGCCTGGTGTTGCGCTGATCCACCTTTTGCGCAATTTTCAATTTTATTTGATTAGCTGCACCCAGGCTATGCATATACATAGGTTAGGATTTAGTTAGTGTTAGGCCCCTCCCATGGAGGATTGACTTCTTCGCAGTGGGAGGGACGAGTACTTAATAGGTTGCATGCAAGCTGTTAATGGAAACTAACATCCTCCTCTAGTGGTAGACAGGTCATGTGGATGCTCGGTGTGTATTCGACCCCACAAGTGGGGCTTGCACTCTTTTGCAGGTAGGCACTAGTCTGTTTTTAAGTAGCGCTGCTCATTTCCTTGCTATGTACTAATGTAATTCGTTTTTGGTCAGCTGCTCCCACTTAACAGCCATGCTTTTGGTGTATATGCAGAGCTTCTGTTTGGGTTCAAGGTGCGTTTGTAGTTCCTGGGGGGGCTCAGCGCATCTCTGATGGAGGCCATTCGGAGGCGGCCTGGTGTTGCGCTGATCCACCTTTTGCGCGAGTTACTAATGCTGTTGCTGGTTTTTTTTTTTTAAAAGAACTGCTTTTTTAAATTTACACTACTCGTGTCCGAATTTCTGGAAGGTAAGTCCACTACTACCTCCATTTTAAACAATTTTTTATTGTTTTATTCTAATTGGAGCCTCTGAATTATCAATCAATTTCTATTAAGAGGGATATGGAGGCTGCCATATTTATTTACTTTTAAACAATGCAAGTTGCCTGGCTGTAATGCTGATCCTGTGCCTCTAATATTTTTAGCCGCAGACTCTGAACAATATAAAAATAACATGTCAGAGGTTGGCGCTCACAGGGTCATTAGGGACCACCCACAGGAGATGATATATAATACACCAAAATTTCTCAACCTATAATCACTGCCTGGTCTTGCTATACAATACATCAAAACTATGTTCTCAGAGTGAGTCCATATATTAGCATGCAGCATGCAGCAGAGTCCAATTCACTTTCAATACTTTTCTATTCAGTTCCAACTCCCATCCATAGATATTCAGACAAAAACCAAATGCTACTTTCTTGGAACTGTCCTCGCTACTCAGATGCTTGTCCCAAGATGGACTTTATGGATAGTACAGCCAAGTGAGATACAGCCCTATGAGATACACTCACCGTGTGATAAGACCTACTGGCAGGTCAGAAGGGGCCTTGGGACCATTATCAGGTTGTCCCCCTCCACTCTGGCAATATTCAAGTTCTTCCCCGATATGCAGACTTCTTCTTTAAAGGGGTTCTTTCACGAAAAAAAGTAGGCAGTTAAAAAATGTGACAGATGACAGGTTTTGGGCCAGTCCATCTTTTTAAACGGGATTCTCGGGGCTTTCTTTGTTTTCAATAGCATTTCCTGAACAGCAGTTTAACTGCCAAAATAGCAAGATACCAGCCGGCCTCCCTAATCACTTGCACACTATTTTGTCAGTTAGACTTTGCAACTGCTGTTCAGGAAATGCTGTTGAAAACAAAGAAAGCCCTGAGAATTCCCCTTAAAAAGATGGACTTGCCCAAAACCTGTCATCTGTCACATTTTTTAACTGCCTACTTTTTTCGCGAAAGAACCCTTTTAACATCAGTACCTCAATAAAAAGGCCTCAGAATAGTGTAATACTGTTTCTTTAATTAAAATTCTAAAATTGCATTACACTTACAATTTCCAGCATAGAGTTTGTCTGCGGGCTCTCCCCCGTTTGGTGGCCGGTTGGCATAAGTGTCCCCTGATAGCCGTTGGAGTCCTGACCGCCACGTGCTCGGTCATTCGCATCCTCCTCTGCCCGGGATCATGCCGTTGCCCACGTGTGTGATCCTGGGTTTAGCGTTAGGCGTCTGGAAGGGGGGGGGGGGGGTATATGGTTAGGCATCAGGAAGGTGGGTGTTAGGGTTAGGTGTCAGGAAGGGCGGGTTAGGGTTAGGTATTGGAGGGGCGACCTCCAATAACCTAACCCTACTCTGTTAGAGAGTAGGGTTAGGTTAAGTTGTAGTGAAATATTGTTAATATATATCAATATTTTATCATGATAAATACACTATTTACACTTTAAAAACAAAGAATATCAATATTAATGTTACTATTTTTAATAAAAACAGGCACCTATTTTTCATCACACCCCTAATTATGAACGCCTGAAAGTCACCACAGATTCTTGCAACCACATAAATGATCAAGCTAAAATGTGCTTACTTTCTTAGCTCCAGTTTTTCTGGAAAATTGATCAAAATCTGATTATGAAGAGTTTGGAACCTGCATTGTCATGTTCAACATGAACAGGTTTCCATACATAGACATTGCAGCCATCGCTAATAAGAAAAGTAATTCAGGACTTAGAAAGTAAGCCAGTCTCATTATGCCACTAACAACAAATGACATGCTGCAGTCAAAAGCAAGTGTTCCACACACAGACTACTTCAGCAGCATGACTGCCTTGTTTGACCCACAACACTTTGCTTCTTGTCTCTCCACACATTTCTTTCACTTCAGCCTGAAAAGAAGGCCTTGACCTTGGGAGCAGGACAAAGGGGACCAGCCGACAGCCAAATAATGCAGAACGCTCCATCAGAATGCTCGCGGCAGAAACTAAACAACGCTAAATGGTGTAAATTCAATTAAATAGCTTTAACTCACACCATCATCTCTCATTATGTAGGCTTGTGGCCTGGTGTTTGCTTCTGAGGAATAGGCACAGCGAGGCTTGTATAGGAACATCTGTGGCAAAGCTGTCCATCTTTTACAGAATCTCAGAGCCCTAGAGACTAGAGAGATGTTAGCAGCGTAATCCTTCACTGATCACTGAATGGTTATTGAAAGTGAAGGAAGACTGAATGGGGTGCTTGTAGATAACCAAAAAGTCAGTCAGTGCGTGGTCAGGTAACTTGTCATACGCAAGGATCAATCTGTCCAGAGATACTTTCTCTACAAATATATGTGGAATGCAGAGTTCATTTTGTGTTGCTTCGCCTTAAAGCTAATGGGAAGCCACACCTAAATAATAAAGTCAGATACTCACCTAAGGAGAGGGAAGGCTCGGGTCCTAATGAGCCTTCCCTCTCCTCTCCCGGTGCCCTCGGTGCAGCGCTGTCTCCCCCGTTCAAATCCCCCGCCGGAGGGGACTTCGGAAGTCTTCGGAGCCGAGTCCTCCCAAAGACAGGTGGCTCCATACTGCGCACGTGCGAGTGCATCATAGAGGGCGCTCGCGCATGCGCAGTGTGGAGCGGCCCGTCTTCAGGAGCACTCGAGCTCCCGAAGCATTTCCGAAGCCTCCCTTTGGCAGGGAAACAGCGGTATTTGATCGAAATTGTTGAATACCACTATAGGGGAGCAAGCGCAACAGCGGGAACAGGGAGAGGAGAGGGAATGCTCTATGGGACCCAGAGCCTCCCTCTCCTTAGGTGAGTATCTGACTTTTTTATTTAGATTTCGGTTCCCATTCACTTTAAAAACAGTTATATATGACCTTCATTACACACTTGTATTTAAAAGAAACACAATTAAAGGGAACCATAGATGAAAATGAAAAAGATTTTATACATACCTGGGGCTTCCTCCAGCCCCATACGCTCTGATCGATCCCACGCCGCCATCCTCCTCTGCCCACAGCTACGAGAACCGGCTCACCGCTGTTCCGTCAGTCGGAGCCAGTCTAAGTGTAAGGGAAGTGCGCTATTTGCGTATCTCTGCAGCAGCCGCTGGAGAGATACGTAGAGGGCGCCCTTCTCCTGCGTAGCCTGGCTCCGATGACTACAGTGACGGGAGCCGGTTCTCGTAGATGCGGGCAGCGGAGGACAGTGGCGTGGGATCGATCAGCGTGTATGGGGCTGGAGGAAGCCCCAGGTATGTATAAAATCTTTTTCATTTTCAGGGTTCAGGTTCATCTCTGGTTCCCTTGAAAGAGGCACTGTAGAGACATATATAGTAGAAAGTAATGCATTAGTCAGGATACCAATGTTGGCATTAATTAATCTAGTTTTTGCATCAGAAACCCTTCATATATCTATATATTGTTGTATGTAGCCCTGACCTCACGGTTATGCTTAACTTAGGTTGCATAGCTATGAGGAATTCTGCCCCAGGAGCATTCTGTGAGAAAGCATATTATTTTTTATTGGCTTTAGAACCAGAAGAATAAACAAACATTCTGTACACCAGGAAAGCAATGGGGCCAGACACCATCTCTGCGAAATGCTTGAATCTCTGTGCCGATCAATTAGCGCCTGTATTCACAGACATAGTCAAAGCATCTCTAGAACTCTCAATTGTTCCTGCCTGTTTTAAAAGCTCAACTACTGTACCAATTCCAAAAAAAAAACAACCTACATGCTTAAATGATTACAGGCCTGTTGCCCTGGCATCATTGGTCATGAAAGCATTTGAAAAACTGATAATAACTTATCTGAAATCCATCACAGATCCCCTGATGGACTCTTTGCAATTTGCCTACAGGCTTAATAGATCCGCAGACGATGCCATGAACATGTGTATGCATTATGTACTACAGCATCTAGACACCCCAGGAACCTACACCAGGATCTTATGTATAGATTTCAGCTCTGCATTCAATACCATAATTCCATCACTGCTGCACAGCAAGCTCTCCCAGCTACACATACCTGAATCCATCTGCAAATGGATAACCGACTTCTTAACCGACAGAAGACAGCGTGTTAGACTTGGTAAACTCACATCAAGCTCTCTGACAGTCAGTACTGGTGCACCCCAGGTCTGTGTGCTTTCCCCACTGCTCTACTCACTTTATACCAATGACTGCATCTCCACAGATCCATCTGTTAAGGTTCTGACGTTTTCAGACGACACAACCGTAGTTGGTCTCATACAAAACGGGAACGAGGCTGCATACAGGCATGTGGTGGGACAGCTTTCCTCCTGGTGCAGCAGCAACAACTTGGAACAAAACCATGGAGATGATAATAGACTTTAGGAGATCTCCCCCCCCCAAGCACCTCCCCTTAACCATAAATGGATCCACAATAACCCAAGTAGAGCCATTCAAGTTTCTTGGGTCCACGATCTCAAACGACCTAAAATGGGACAACAACACTGCCACTATTGTCAAGAAAGCGCAACAGAGGATGTACCATCTACCGCAGCTGAAAAAGTTTGGCCTACCTCAAAATCGAATGGTGCAGTTCTACACTGCAATCATCGAATCCACCATAACATCATCTATGACTGTATGGTTCGGCTCCTGCTCAGCATTAGAAAAGGTGAGGCTGCAGCGCATCATCCGATCAGCGGAAAGGATAATTGGCTGTAGCTTACCTTCCCTGCAGGATCTTTACGCTAGCCGGTGCAGAAAGAGAGCGACCAAAACTGCCTCTGACCCCTCTCACCCAGCTCACTCCATCTTCCAGCGCATGCCTTCAGGAGTAAGATTCCGGTCAATCACTACCAAAACCTCTAGACACAGGAACAGCTTTTTTCCTCAAGCCGTAGCCATACTTAATGCTGAACCACGTTAGAGCTGCTAGGACTTGAAAGTAATCAGCACAGAACTGCAAATGAACAATTCTCACATTGCTTACTGCCACTAAACTTATAATGTCCTTGACTTGTAATATACAATTTGTCTGTCCTTGTATTGTTTTTGCTTGTGTTTGTTAAGCAACTGCCAAGACAAATTCCTTGTAGGTGCAAACTTACTTGGCGAAAATGAATTGATTCTGATTCTGATTCTTCTGATTCTGTAGAGATGCACCTGACAATGCAATGTAACAGTATAATTCAAAGGCACTGGCCAAGTTTCCTCCAAAAATCCAGTTAGGCAAAGTGACCCTAAAGGTAATTAGACAAAGTTCCCCAAACATAGAAGAATGCTTCCCCCATGATGTACTAAACTGGGAGATGTGTGACAGACAATAAGCACTGGCATTGTGACTGAATGCAAAGATGATGTTAAGTGAAAGCAGCAGTTATTGCATACTGGATAGTGTAATGGTTAAGGGCTCTGCTGCCTCTGACACAGGAGACCTGGGTTCAAACCTCGGCTCTGCCTGTTCAGTAAGCCAGCACCTATTCCGTAGGAGAACTTGGGCAAGACTCCCTAACACTGCTACTGCCTATAGAGCGCATCCTTGTGGCTGCAGCTCTGGCGCTTTGAGTCCGCCAGGAGAAAAGTGTGATATAAATGTTCTATGTGTCTGCATACTGTGGTTGTGAAGCAATGTGACTGAATAAGCCTCAGAGCAATACTAATGAGAGTGAACCATTCCAGATACACTTAATACATTTTTTCACTTTCTAGGAAACTGCGATTGGGGAAAGGAGACCACTTATCTGGCTAAACTCTGAAGGTCAAACATTGGCCGCCATACTAAGGAGGAAAAGGCTGAGCAATCAATGCAGCATAGCAATGCCAATATAACAAGCTAATGCTTCAGTGGATATAAGAGCTGCCATGTTCCCTGGAAGAAAGAGAAAAAAAATACAACTCTTACGTTGGAAACTGACAGAATTCACAAGAGTGAAATCTGCAGTTATCAAAAAAGTTCTGTATTTTTTTATGTCAAATAAAACCATCTGGTTTGAGAATTCTTTCAATCATAAAAATAGAAAAACAAATAAGAAAAAAAAAAGAGAAAAACGTAATAATACATAATAATAACTGGCTCACTTTAGGGGGAAACTGTGTAAAGATGGCTGAACATTTCTTCAGATATTTCGATCTAATCAGCCACTTATCCCTCAGTACATATGCTTGATGGAATGAAAACCTGCAATGCCCTGACACAGGAATCACCATCTGGACAGTGCGGTCTGAAGGAAGGCATGCAGCTAAGGAGCAAATTCTAACTAGATAAATAGATGTCGTCTACACATATGTCATTAATTAATGCTAGAGGCTTTGCAGACTGTGCAGTGCTCAAGGAGCAGCAAATCCCAACATCTGTCTGAAGATATTCCATAGGTGACGGCTGGAAGGGCTGCTCAGTTCCTGGCACACACAGCAGACACAACCGCCAGCATGGGCACCGCTCAAAGCAGCTTCATCGGGGGAATCAGAACTCTGAAATCACCCTCCTTTACTAGAAAAGGGTTACTGCGCTGTATATGGATGTGCAGATAGTAAGTTAAAGAAAAAACTGTAGTTAAAATAACACACTGAATACAATTACTTATCTTTTACAATATGCATTTATAGATTATTTATACTGTTTGTAGGTTGTAAAATCTTTCCTCTCCCTGATCTACATTCTGAAATTTGTCACTGGTGGTGACATCTTTATTTCTGCCAGGTGATCTGTGCGGAATGTTCGTTACTGAGAGTTCTGTGCACAGAGGGAGATATTGCTTGCTTGGCACTTGGAAAAAAGCAATTATTTCCCACAGTGCAACGAGGTTGACAGACAGCAAACTGTCGGGACCATGACATCACACTGTGGGATGGGTTTCACTACAATATCAGCAATACAGAACGCCTGATGATCTATTCAATAAAAGGTAAAGATTTCTCATGGAAAGCGGTATCAGCTACTGATTGGAATGAAGTTCAATCCTTGGTTATAGTTCCTCCTATAATTTAATTTATAATGCTTATGGTAACAACCTTGCAAAAATGCCCCCAATCAAAGAAGAGTAAAATGTATTTGGACTGGGAAATAAATAGGAGCAACATTTGTAATTTAAAGAGAGCCTGAGGTGGGCAGAAGCCTATGAGAGCCGATCGCCAGGATTGGCTGGCTGGGGGGGGAGGGGTTTGAAAAATAAATAAATCAAAAAATAGTCAAAAATATTGAAAAAAAACAAACATAAATGTTTATAAAAAACAACAACTTGGGGGGGGGGGGCGATCAGACCCCACCAACAGAGAGCTCTGTTGGTGGGGGGAAAAAGGGGGGGGTCACTTGTGTGCTGTGCTGTGCGGCCCTGCAGCTTAGCCTTAAAGCTGCAGTGGCCATTTTAGTAATGAGCCTGGTCTTTAGGGGGGTTTACCACTGTGGTCTTCAAGTGGTTAATAAGGCAAGATCGATGTGAGGTCTTTTTCTCTTGCCTTATTATCTCCAGCATGATCTTAGTGAATTGAGGCCAATGTCAGTTGCTTGACTGTCAGGTTGAACTTTTGGCTTTAGTTGTTTTTAGTCACACACCTGCAGCAAGCATGCAGCTAGTGGAGTCAGACCAGAGTCAAAGCATCAGATCTGCATGCTGATTCTGGGTAAGTTAGAGGCAGAGAATCAGTATAGAAGCAGTATAACAAGAGTAACAGAGGCGCCAACAAAGGATAAAAACGATTAAAATCTGTTTAAAAGGAAGGAAGTGGGTGGACTCACCTCCCTAAGGTGAGTCAATGACCAGGGGAAAATGAGCCGTTATTCATAAAACAGTAATATTTATTAAAAAATTCTCCAAATGTGCAACGCGTTTCACGGGCCAATACCCCGCTTCATCAGACAATCAAGTATGGAGAACACAATGAAAGGTCAATCTATGGGCCAAGCGTCAGGTAGGGATGGTGGGAAATGCCCATTTCCAATTCCCCAATAATTCCAGTAAGCACAAATGCTGTTTTCAGCTACCGTGGTATACCGACAGTAATGTGATTTCCAAAATCAGTGCATTGGTACAATTTCCTGCGTAACATATCCATAAGGTTTGACATGGCAAGAGAGTTCCAGCTGAAGATGCAGTCAGGTAAGTATCAGGTTTTTCGGGGTAACTTACATTTTTTCTCCACTGTTTAATAGCTCATGAGAACTTTAGTAAAGCAACTCCTTTACAGGAGAAGTGATGGCTTTTCTGTGTAACACTGCCCTGCTCAATCCAATCAGCAGACCAGAGATGGGTGAGGCTAAAACTGAGCACTAGTCATGAAAACAGCTTTGACCCCATCTGTTTGTCCCCTGGTTTATTTGGAATGTTGAGGTGGGGAAACAAAATCAGAGGAAGTGACAGCCAGGGCCCCAGACACCTACCAGGCCATAATCACCTGCAGTGGCAGAACATCAAATCATGGGGCTCCTCAGCAAAACGCGCTCACAACCCTTCCTTTGTCTACCCATGGTGACCCTCACAGCCTGAACGGGGGGAGGGGGATCTTGCAAGGGTCATAAAATCGTGGACATCATAATCGTCACACCCATAACAAGTGTAGCCACGAAAACACCTGGTCATCTGCTTAGGTTAGAGTTGGATGGTCCAGTTCTGGTCCTGACTGTTAGGATGCGGTCACACTAGACAAGACAAGACAAATAACATTTATATTGCGCTTTTCTCCTTGCGGACTCAAAGCTCCAGAGCAGAGCAGCAGCCACTAGGGTGCGCTCTATTGGCAGTAGCAGTGTAAGGGAGACTTGCCAAAGGTCTCCTACTGAATTAGTGCTGGCTTACTGAACAGGCAGAGCCGAGATTCGAACCCTGGTCTCCTGTGTCAGAGGCAGAGCCCTTAACCATTACACCATCAGCCAACACTATGCAGGTTGCGATGCATTGTAACATAAGCTATAAATGCACAGCAATGCATTGCAGTGATCCCACAATGGGCGCATTTAGGATGATGCATCAGCTCCTCAGTGATGCATCAGCTCCTCAGTGTGTTGGGTTCCATCATAATAACGTGAGCGGAGCCGTGCGTTACCTGACAACACGTACATTATACCTGCATTACAAATGAATGGCTACGAGGTACCATGCACATTACCAGCATCCACTCATTTGGAAATGTGTTGCTATGTGCTGCATGCACATTGCAACGGATTCAGTGTGTACTTACCCTTCATGACCTCTGTGATCTGGAATCTCCTGGAGAACAGTCAGTTTAGGTCGCTTCCTGGCTGGGCTGTCTAGAGCCATCTGAATCACAGAACTGAAGGAATGAGTTACAAATCTCTTGGCGGGTAGTACATTTCACACATACTGTATTTCATCTGTGCATTTAGCTGTGTGCCCAGAGTTCAGCATTTAACTATTGTATTAAAATCTCAGACTTCCACTGGAGAGATCTGAAGAACAGGGTAGATTTAAAAGATAACAGCACTAACAAACAAAAGTACAGTTATCCTGGGTCCCTCTGGAGTTCTCTCTATGCTAAGGTGTGGGCGTGTCCGTGCGCGCACATGCAGATGGACGTACGCGTGTACATGTTTTTTGCATGAAAATTGTACGACATGACGCCAATATCGTGCCAAATGGCCTATATAAGCCTGCTGAGTTCATGGCTCTGGTGCTGTAGTATTGCAGCTAGTCCCTGGACATTCCTCCCATGACCTTACTCATTGTCTGCCTGTACCTGCTTCTGATGCTGACTCTGGCCCGTCTGACTACCCGCTCTGGTTTTGACCTCTGCTCCATATGACTATCCGCTCTATTGCTGACCAATGCTTGTCTGAGGACCTGCTCTGTTGCCGGCCTCTGCCTGTCTGAGGACCTGCTCTGTTGCTGACCCCCTGCCTGTACAAGGAATCGCTCCGTTGCTCACCTCTGGCCTGTTTACGGAACTACCTGGTTGTCCGGTTATTGCAGTACTGCGGGAGATCTCCAGTACCTATTTGGTCACGGCATCTCTGGTCACGCCATTGGTCCTGCGAGCACTCCTGCCCCTTGTTCACTGGACATCTCTGTTCCCAGTCCAGGGACCCCAGTTCAGGGATAAGCCGCAAGAACTCTAGCCCTCGGCATACCTGTATGCATAAACACAGGTACGTCACAACAACTCACCCCAATCAAAATGTTACCCCATAACAGCTTCCTGGTCAGCACACTGTTAAACTGTTATATCGCCCACTTGAGCCACACGGAAACATGGACATTACTTGATCATCAGTTGTCCTTTCAGTTATAACTGACAGCAACTGATATATAACTAACAACTGATATATTTCAGTTCTGACAAAACCTTGTCAGAACAGGAAGGGATTGTTGTTAGAAGAAAATGGTGAAAGGAACTGACGGCGAGGTAAGTATGTAATATTCATTTGCAGGTACATTATGTGTTTATTTTAAATAATTTTACTCAGTTCAGGTTCACTGTAAGCTATTCATACGAAACGTTCTGTCCATTTATATAAAACTTTGCTTTAAAATATTGTGACTGATAACCAAACACAAGGGATAGGTTTAGGCAGGCGTTCAGAATCTGATACGTTTTCCATATTGGCAGAACTGTATATAAGCAATAATTATGAGGAGAAGGCAGGGGATGTATTTTATAAAAGGCCTGGGAAAACTACAGCCTCAGCCTGTGAAAATAGATGTGCCAGCCTGATCATTCAACACACCATCTGTCTCTCTCCAACCGCAGTGACAGTCAGCTTTTGTTCGGTGCACAGTCTGGGAGGGGCAGACAAGCATCACACACCCCACTCAGAGTATCACCCCTCCTCTGCATGCCACCTACATAACAAGGTTAATACCACACCTGAGGTGCAACCAATGCAGGGAGGAGGGGGGTGGAGGGAGCTCCTCTCAGCTAATCGCTTGCCCCTCCCATCTCCTGCGAGAGAGCTAATTATTATTTTTGTTAATTATAATATCATTTACGCCTGCAGCACTGCTGTCACTTAATACATATTAAATTAAGCATATAGATAAGTTGCTCGGAAGACAAATGAGGAGCTGGAGTAATTAGCAGGAACTATTATTATTCAATGCAGAGTTTGGCAAGATGTATTTAGCATATTGGAGATCAGAAATGGAGTTACAAAGTGAAATAAGAACATGGGGGGCTTATTTAGCAATGCATGGAAAAATGGAGCAAAATTCGAGCAGGTGCCTGATGGAGCAGAGTGTTCTGTACATGCAGAGAGGCACCGAGTAAAACAAGTTAGAAGTCTTTACTGAAGAAAAACATGCAGAGCTAAAGCATACTCCGCCATCAGGCAAAGCAGCTTACCTAGAGCAGAGAGAATTCAGAGTGAATACAGGAAATAACAATGCTATTCAGATCATCATCACATTTTACACACATAATGTATAATTTATTTAATCTCCCCAGGACCGCCTCACGCCAATGGGCGTGGCAGCGTTGGCAGCCCCAGGACCGCCTAACGCCGATTGGCGCCAAGTCCTGGGGCTGCAGTTTGCAGGAGATCGTGCGCAGGCTGCGCGCACATCTCCTGCTCGGGGGGCGGAGCTCCACCCCGCCTTCAGTCTCCGAGCGGCGATTGTTGCTCAGGAGACATATAGACAGCGGAACAGCCATCTAATTAGCAGCGCTGTACTGGGGACAGACATGTGACACGGCTGTCCCCTCCTAAGGCTGGGGAGTGATCGGCTGATCACGCTGATTGGCTGGCGGGGGGAGGGAGGGAGGGAGCAGGATAGACAACATAAAAAATAGGCATTTTTATTTTTAAAAAAAGTACTATAAATATTGATTAAAAAAAATAAACACAGGGGGGGCGATCAGACCCCGCCAACAGACAGCTCTGTTGGTGGGGAGAAAAGGGGGGGGGGAATCACTAGAGTGCTATGTTGTACGTTCCTGCAGCTTGGCCTTAAAGCTGCAGTGGCCAATTTAACTCAACATAGCCTGGTCTTTAGGGGGGTTTAGCACTGTGGTCCTGAAGTGGTTAAACTGGTATAGGTTTACTTATTTTACTTAAAATTTCACAGATATATCAAAATCAGAATCAGAAAACTTTATTCGCCAAGTGCGACCATGTCACACCCGGAATTGCTTGTGGTTACATGGCAGAGACAAAGAGAGTAGAGAACAGACAGTACAAGCAAGCATCAAAACATACAAACATAGTGGGGATAACATTGCACTAAAACGGGGCATAGGGGATGGACCATGTCCTTAGGGGTTCGCATATGAGAGGGTGAGTGAGTTCAAGAGAAGGACCGCCTGAGGGAAGAAAGAGTTCCTGTGCCTTGTGGTTTTGGTGAGACAAGTCCTGAGGCGGCTGCCAGAGGGGAAGCGGTTGAAGTAGCGCCAGCCGGGATGTGAGGGGTCGTTCAGTATCTTATACGCCCTTCCCCGCAAACGGTTGGTGTGTAGGAGGTCCAGGGGTGGCAGAGGTGACCCAATGATCCTCTCCGCAGTGTTTATGACTCTTTGAAGTTTCATCCGGTCACCTGCGGTAGCGCCTGCGTACCAGACGACAATGGAGGAGCAGAGGATGGACTCAATAGTGGCGGTGTAAAAACAGGTCAACAATTCCTGTGGCATGCTGAACTTCCTCAGCTGTCTCAGAAAGAACAGTCTCTGCTGAGCCTTCCTCTGGATTAAACTGGTGTTCTCCCCCCACCGCAGGTCCTTTGTGATAGTAGTGCCCAAGAACCGTACACTTGACACTCTGGGGACCTCACCGCCTTCTATGAGGACGGGAGCGGGAGAAAAAGGGCGCTTCCTGAAATCCACGACCATTTCAACTGTTTTGGTTGTATTAAGAACAAGTTTGTTGTCTGAGCACCAGCTGCAAATGCGTTCAATCTCATTATGATAAGCCTGTTCACCGTCGCTGCTGATGAGACCAAGGATGGTGGTGTCATCTGCGAACTTGATGACCTTAACGGAGTAGGTGGATGAGGAGCAGCCGTTTCGTGTATAGGGAAAACAGGAAAGGGGACAGAACGCACCCTTGTGGGGCACCAGAGTTTGTTATTCTTTCCTGGGAGGAGCAGGTGCCAAGCTTGACAAGTTGCGACCTGTTGGTAAGGAAGTCCCTGATCCATGCACAAAGAGTGTGATTGAGACTGAGTTGTGCCAGATTTGTGTGCAGAATGTCCGGGCATATAGTATTAAATGCGGAACTGAAGTCGAGGAAGAGCAACCTGGCGTAGGTGTTTGGTTTATCCAGGTGTTCCATGATAGACGCCAGGCTACAGTTGATGGCGTCCTCGATGGATCTGTTAGCCCTGTATGCGAATTGGAGGGGACCAGAATATATCAACATCAGCAAGCAACTAACAGCTGCCTGCTCTTACCCAATCATCCTAAAACACCCCCTCTTTGCTCATATGGGCAAACAGAAAGAGTCTCATTGGTCTATGAGCCATAGTCTTGCCTATCTTCTTCCTGACAATTTTTCATAGATCACAACACAAATTCTACTCCTGACAATGGATCCAATGCAGAGTGAATGGAACTAGGACTAGAAGGAGAAATTTCAATGGGGCTTTATGGCAGATCATCCAGATCTGGGAATTGCAGCTGTCAGCAGTAGACAGTGTCATCAGATAGAGATGTGAGACCTGGAACCCACTACAAATCGCAATCGCTAGCGTTTTTAATGGGCGTTTTGTAAGCGATTTCATGTGATTTTGTTAGCGATTTTAAAAAGTGTAAGCTTTTTGCCAGTGATTGTGTAGCGATTTGCAATTAGTGTTTTTAATTCTGATTGGTCCTTTCAATTAATTTTAATTTTTTAACAGTGTGCAGTAATTTAACCTCTTTAGGACCACAGGCTTTACCCCCCTAAAGACCAGTCCATTTTTTGTAAAATAGGCCACTGCAGCTTTAAGGCTTGGCAGCAGGGCCGAACAACACAGCGCACAAGTGATCCCCCTCCCCTTTTCTCCCCACCAACAGAGCTCTCTATTGGTGGGGTCTGATCACTCCCCCAGTGTTTTTTGTTTTTTTTTATGTAAATATATTTTTGTATTTATTTCTAAATAAATTTCCTTTTTTTTTTTTTTTACTAAACCCTCCCCCCCCCCCCCCCCCCGCCTGCCAATCACTGTGATTGGCTGTCATAGGCTTTAGTAGCAGAAAAACAAAGAAGAGGGAGCGCTCCGTAGTGCATTGACGTTATTTTATTCCTCAGACACGCAATGTGTTAAAAACACTTACTAAAAAACAATGAAGCATAAGCATATCATGGGCTGCAAGCCCTAAAAGACAACTATGGGTGGTAACCTGCTCCTCCTCTGTGGCCTGCAGTGGATGGATGTCCCAGCTGGTAATGGACAATAGGTGCCTTCCCTATGGTGCCCGTGTGCAGTACCTCTCGACGCGTTTCGGCGCATCCACGCCTTTATCAAGTCCATAAAGGCGCGGATGCGCCGAAAATGCGTCGTGAGGTACTGCACTACGGAGCGCTCCCTCTTCTTTGTTTTTCTACCACTACAGTTATTCCTTCAGCCGGGATCCAGGAGCTGCTAGTAGCTGCATTATTTACCCTCCAAGCTTCGTGTGATTAGCGCAAGATTGCACATCATTGTCATAGGCTTCAGCCTATCACCGCTGAGACTCTGGAGGGGACAGCCTTCCCGAGTACAGCGCTGCTGTAGATCACAGCGCTGTACAAGGTAATTGCCGCTGGGAGACTGAAGGCGGAGCGGAGATCCGCCTACCAAGCAGGAGATGCGTGCGCGCGATCTCCTGCAAAACGAAGCCCCAGGACTTTACGCCAATCGGCATTAGGCGGTCCTGGGGCTACCACCGCGGTCACTCCCATCAGCGTGACATGGTCGGCAAGCAGTCGAAAACACTAGCAAATCCATCTGTATAACGATTCATGAGCGATTACGCCAGCATTTATATACTTTACGTTGCAGAAACACTAATGCAAAACGCTAACGCTCAAAAATGCTGCATGTCCTGCGTTTGCGATGTTTGTAATCTCCAGTGGTATTTGGCCCATCCATTATCATTAGCTGAGCGTTTAGGGAAATCGCTAGCGTTTTGACAACCTCCCTAAACACTCAAAACATCGCTCTAGTGGGTTCCAGCCCTAAGAGAGACCTGGCAGTGCAAAGGAACACTTGAATTTATGCATTTTTGTGTATATGGACGTTTTAGTATATGACTGGAGTTCTACTTTAACTGTGAAGTTGTGAATCCTGTAGATCATTAACTTCAGCTGCCCCTTCAACCTCAGTCTATATTTTTTTCCCCTAATGATATACTGAGGTTGCATTCAGGCCGGTACATATACTGTAAGTACAGAAAGTGTTTCTGATGCTGAAACCAGAAGCATTTCAGTAAAAGTGGGTATCCTGAATAATTTACTGCCTTCTACTATATGCTACCTCAGGGCGTACATGAAAAAAAGGGTACCTAGAAATATGGACGCCCAGAAAAGCTGAGAGTAGAATATTGGTAAATTTACCCAAATTCTACTCTTACAGTGCTAATGGCGATAAGAAAATAATGGTAATAAATACCGATACTTTACTACAGCTAAACAAAACCCCACACTGAACCTCCCCTACTACCAATGCCTAACCTTAACTCCCCCCCCCCCCCCCCAGCTAACCTTAACCGACCCCCCAAAGCACACACGGTTGACTTTAAAGAGAATCTGTTCTGTTAAAATCGCACAAAAGTAAACATACCAGTGCGTTAGGGGACATCTCCTATTACCCTCTGTCACAATTTCGCCGCTCCTCGCCGCATTAAAAGTGGTTAAAAACAGATTTAAAAAGTTTGTTTATAAACAAACAAAATGGCCACCAAAACAGGAAGTAGGTTGATGTACAGTATGTCCACACATAGAAAATACATCCATACACAAGCAGGCTGTATACAGCCTTCCTTTTGAATCTCAAGAGATCATTTGTGTGTTTCTTTCCCCCTGCAGTTCTCACTGAAGTTTCAGGCTGCTCTTTTTCTCCTGCAAACAGCTTTGCCCTTGTCTGTAATTCTTCAGTATGTGAAAGCCCAGCCAGCTCAGAGGACGATTTATCCAGCTTGTAAAAGATAAGAGAGAAGAGAGAAGCTGCTCTAATCTAAATAATACACAGGCAGTGTGCATAGAGGGGCCTGGAAGGGGGAATTCATAGCAGAACCACAACACTGAAGAACTTGGCAGCCTTCCAGACACAGGCCGACAAGTCTGACAAGGGAAAGATACATTGATTTATTACAGAGACATTGATAGTATAAAGTGCTGCAGTAAGCCAGAACACATTGGAATAGCTTTTGGAACTTGTAGGATGATAAAAAACAGGATGCAATTTTTGTTACGGAGTCTCTTTAAGCAAGCATCCCAACCACAAATAACCTTAACCCACCCACCCCCACGGCTAACCTTAACCAAACCCCCCCAACGCACACATGGTTAACTTTAAGCAACCATCGCCACCACAGATAACCTTAACCACCAACCACCACCGCTAACCTTAACCCTCCCCCACTACCAATGTCTAACCTTAACTTCCCCCCCACGGCTAACCTTAACCAACCCCCCAGCGCACACACGGTTAACTTTAAGCAACCATCCAAACCACAGATAACCTTAACCTACCCACCCCGATGGCTAACCTTAACCAACACCCCCCCCCCACGCACACATGGTTAACTTTAAGCAACCATCCCCACCACAGATAACCTTAACCACCAACCCCCACCGCTAACCTTAACCCTCCCCCCCTCCACAGCTAACCTAAAAGCTTAAAGTTATAGTTACCTGTGCTGTCTTGTCCGAGAAAAACGCCAAGACATTTACTGCAAATTTCCCCCCATAGTTGTTATTTCAACCAGGGCAGTTTCTAGGCTAAATTGCACCCAGGGCGAGGGTGTAAAAGTTGTGCCCCTCCCCCGCACACCCCTGGACTCACAAACCCTTACTCTTAAGGGACAGTCACACAGCCACAGGTCACAAGTAGATCTGCCTACTTACTAGTGACCACCAGCTCATCCAGGAGGAAGCAATGACCAGGAAAACACAGGGGAAGAGAGCCTGAAAAGCAGACTCCTCCATGGGCGCCGCACACTGACAGTCTGCAGTACCGCTACAGGACATCAGGTGTCATCACGCGGTTATGGCGTGATGAGGAATTGACGTTGGACGCAGGCAGCCCAGGAGGAGTCAAGGAAGGTGACCGTGCTGGTAATCTTTTTCCATTTGACCAGCTCCCTAGCAGTTATGTCCTTCTGCCTGTGCCCCCCCCCCCCCCTTCTTCTACTTGCCAGTCTGTGTCCAGGGCAATTGCCCTGCCTGCACTCCCCAAGAAACGGCACTGATTTCCATGAGCGCCCAAACTTCCACTAAAACAGGCACCCACATTTTTTGCTTCCACTACAGTGCCTCTTTAATATAAGTCAGCTCTTCAATCACTTCCCGTCCAGCAGAGGAATAGGCATAGGCAATACAATGGACCTGATACCAATCCTTAGTGTCACCTTTTCATTTACATCTTCTCCGTCTCTCAAACCCATCCATTACTAATTACTTGAAATCCATCTTATGCTGGATTCCTTCCAACTTTCTCAAATTATCCCCAGAGCTGAATGAATAATCTTCCACCCCCTCCCGACATTCCAAGACGCCTCACCGACATCGCTAGGAGCTCCGGAGCCACCTCAGGCTCCTGCTTACCACAAAAGCCACATTTTAGTCATAATATCAGATAAAATGTGTTCTATTGGCAACTAAAGTGTTTTTTCTTAAAGAACCATGTTGAAGGATCAGAATTTACATGTATTTAATTGGCACGTATTTGAAATAGCATGATTTGTCATATTAGCCAATTTTCTTGAATTACAGAAGTTGTTAAATAAAATGAATTATGCAGGTATTTTGGGGACGCTGAAATATTAAAGTGGGCCTGAACTCAGAATTTCCTCTCTGCTCTGAAAGATACACAAGCCTCTAACCTCCCTGGCATTCAGTTTTTTCTGGATTTCTGTACAAAAAGTGATCCAATTAATTTTCATAACCTTTTTTCCTGTAACTTACCAAAATGTGTCAAGCAAGGGTCTAGTGTTCATTTTGAGTATAATAAAAGCTTGAAACACGAAATATAAAATAAATTTCAAAATTGCTCCCCAAAATCTCTGATCATTTATAGTTCCAATCTGCAGCTGCTCAACCTGCACTAATATGAATGTAAAGGTAGACTTACTGTGGGATGCGAAAGCTTGGGCAACGTTGTTAATCAGCATGATTTTCCTGTATAAATCGGTTGTTACGATAAAACATGTCAGTTAAATATATCATATAGGAGACACATACAGTGATATTTGAGAAGTGAAATTAAGTTTTTGGGATTTACAGGAAGTGTGCAATAAAGGTTTAAACAAAATTAGGCAGCGCATAAATGTGGGCACTGTTGTCATTTTATTGATTCCAAAACCTTTAGAACTAATTATTGGAACTCAAATTGGCTTGGTAAGCTTAGTGACCCCTGACCTACATACACAAGTGAACCCAATTATTAGAAAGAGTATTTAAAGAGACGCTGAAGTCTCTTAAAAATCAGTTTTTTATAACAAAATCCTCTTTAACACATTAGCCCTAACTAAACCCCCACATCCCCGCAGCTGTAATCTATCTAAATCCAAGACTTTCTTGGTTGTGGATTTTGCTGCCCTCTACTCTTCCGTGTGAGGCAGAGCTATCAGCTGCAGCCCTGCCTCACACTCGTCTGTCAGCGGCGGACCTCCGCCTCTCCCCCGCCCCTCTTAGCGAAGGAAGACTGAGAGGGTCGGGGGAGAGGCGATGATCCGGGCTGAGAGACGCGTGTGAGGCAGGGCTGCAGCTCATAGCTCTGCCTCACACAGAAGCACTGCCCGGATTGCCCCCCGGCGAGTTTGGGGGGATTTAGTTAGATTAGCGCGGCGGGATGCAACGGTTTAAGTAGGACTATTATGTTAAGCAGGATTTTGTAATAAAAAAAGGATTTTTTTAGAGACTTCAGAGACTCTTTAAGGGGGTAAATTGTTTCCCTCCTCTTTTAATTTTCTCCGAAGAGTAGCAACATGGGGGTCCCAAAACAACTCTCAAATGACCTGCAGTAGTCAAAGATTGTTCACCATCATGGTTTAGGGGAAGAATACAGAAAGCTGTCTCAGAGATTTCAGCTGTCTTTTTCCTCAGTTAGGAACATATTGAGGAAATGGAAGACCACGGGCTCAGTTCAAGTTAAGGCTCGAAGTGGCAGACCAAGAAAAATCTTGGATAAACAGAAGCAACGAATGGTGAGAACAGTCAGAGTCAACCCACAGACCAGCACCAAAGACGTACAACATCATCTTGCTGCAGATGGAGTCACTGTGCATCGTTAAACCATTCGGCACACTTTACACAAGGAGATGCTGTATGCAAGAGTGATGCAGAGGAAGCGCACAGCACAAACAGAGCCGCTTGAGGTATGCTAAAGTACATTTGGACAAGGCAGCTTCATTTTGGAATAAGGTGCTGTGGACTAATTAAACTGAAATTGAGTTATTTGGGCATAACAAGGGGCGTTATGCATGGAGGAAAAAGAACACAGCATTCCAAGAAAAACACCTACTACCTACAGTAAAATGTGGTAGTTCCGTCATTCTGTGGGGCTGTGTGGCCAGTGCAGGGACTAGGAATCTTGTCAAAGTTGAAGACACATGGATTCCACTCAGTATCAGCAGATTCTGGAAACCAATGTCCAGGAATCAGTGACAAAGCTGAAGCTGCGCCAGGGCTGGATCTTTAAACAAGACAACAACCCTAAACACTGTTCAAAATCCATGAAGGCATTCATACAGGGGAACAAGTACCACATTCTGGAATGGCCATCTCTGTCCCCAGACCTGAATATAATTGAAAATCTGTGGTGTGAGTTAAAGAGAGCTGTCCATGCTCGGAAACCATCAAACCTGAATGAACTAGAGATGTTTTGTAAAGGGGAATGGTCCAAAATATCTTCAAGCAGAATCTAGACTCTCATTGGAACCTACATGAAGCGTTTACAGGCTGTAATTTCTGCAAAAGGAGGAGCTACTAAATATTGATTTCATTTCTTTTTTGTGGTTCCCAAATATATGCACCTGCCTAATTTAGTTTAAACAATTACTGCGCACTTTCTGTAAATCCAATAAACTTCATTTCACTTCACAAATATCACTGTGTGTTTCTCCTATATGATATATTTAACTGACATTTTTATCAAAACAACCAATGATTTATACAGGAAAATCATGACGATTAACAAGGTTGCCCAAACTTTCACATCCCACTGTACATCTAGAGAGGATGAGCAGATTCGACTAATCTTTCTCTAATCGGACGGCTGCCCATGATGCAGAGAGGAAAAGGACCTGCAAACTCAGTGAGATGCTAAAATCCGGTTTTCTTTATCATAGATAAATCGACATACAAAAAGACAGAAATCCACAGGATTGTATACAGTATTGTAACATGCAACAACTATAACATGTAATCACAAAAAACAGTAATCACAAAAAACATTGAGGAAACTTTGTATGTCTGAAACGTTGTAACTCGAGTCGTTTGTAAGTAGGGGACTGCCTGTAAGGTAATGCAATTGCCCTTACTGAAAAAAAAAATCCCTGCAAGACAATGTACAGGGTGCTATCTGAGGGAGGGTTTCTTTATATCATGTTGTGCCAATATTACCTGTAAATCAATATGTTAGCCATCTCATTGCATGAAAATACAGAGGAGAAGTCACACATTGAGCGTGTTAATATCAGGCTGGCACCACGCAGGTGCATTGTGCACAGCGGTTAGCATAGTCTGTGTATTTGTGTATGTATCGGGTGAGAAGAGGAGGTGGGGTTTCACTCCCAGGCTCTACAGGCAGGCATAGTTCCCAAATCACACTCTCTTCAATCCATCCCAGTGGGAATAGCACACAGCCCAGCCTGAGGGCACCAATTAAAGAACCATTACACCGAAGACACCGAGGGGCTAAAGAAGACAAAGTTCCCACCAGCTCCTTATACAGCAGCCTGTGTGCAGTCACTGGACCCTTCTGTTGAGCAGTGGAGAGAGATGAACACCTCTTTCAAAAATCCACACGGCTGCTCAGCGCATACGAGTCTATCCACAGGATTTAGATGACTAATCCCTTTTTAAAGTGTTTCCCCTGTACAAAATACTGACTTAGTGCAGCAGGCACACAAGCTGGAGTCCAATAGGCTGCCAAAGTGCAGGCCCCTAATTATGGTGATGCTAGTCCCTATACCGATCAGCTTTGGCCTTGTGTTTCAAGCAAAAAAAGAGTAAAAGACAAAGGGCTATTGGAGGCCTATTTATAAAAATACTGATTCCTCTCCACTTTTCAATAATCAATGCACCGTTCTTTTCAGCAGATTTCTTAAACAGAGAATAGAAATGTTATTTGTTGGTGAACTAGTCTTAAAAAGGAGAGGAAAG
The DNA here is from genome assembly GCF_040937935.1 of Hyperolius riggenbachi. Taxonomy (NCBI): domain Eukaryota; kingdom Metazoa; phylum Chordata; class Amphibia; order Anura; family Hyperoliidae; genus Hyperolius; species Hyperolius riggenbachi. The sequence continues at coordinate 120,954,479 of NC_090647.1, forward strand.
GTATGCTAAAGTAAGGAAACGCATCTCAATAAAATAAAACTCTTACATAACATTCAATAAAAATGTGTTTTCCTACTTTTTATTACCCATACAGTTACCATATTTGCTTTTGTGCATACGTAATTTTTTTGCATAGCTGCTGTATTTATATATTAAAATCTATCTAGTGATCACTTCTCAGCTCTTTCTGCTTCTCAGCTCAGTACAGCTCAGTTTTCTAATGTTTACTAAATGTGTCTGACAAAGGAATGTAAACAACAGATAATGTTATCACCTTTTTGGATGCAGCCAGAAGCTGCCCACTGAAGCAGGGAGCTTTCCACTGAGGCTGTGTTTAACTGTTTGAATGCTGTTCTGCTAGATTTTTTTTTTATGGTAGTAGATTGTATGCTGTAAATAATCTTTTAGAGCAAAGAGTAAATGGTGAGTTTTAGACCACTTTAATGAGTAGTGTAAGTAGTATGAGAACGGAAACCCTGCTAAGTCGCAATGAACTTGTACTGAACTGACCAAAAATTAGAGGCAGACATGGGAAGCAACCTCATCTCTCTGCTCTCTAACTGTGGGCAGCACGGTGGCGTAGTGGGCAGTGCTCTTCGCCTTGCAGCGCTGGGTCCCCGGTTCGAATCCCAGCCAGGTCAACATCTGCAAGGAGTTTGTATGTTCTCACCGTGTCTGCGTGGGTTTTCTTCGGGCACTCCGGTTTCCTCCCACATCCCAAAAATATACAGATAAGTTAATTGGCTTCCCCTAAATTGGCCCTAGACTATGATACATGCACTACACGATACATACATAGACATATGACTATGGTAGGGACTAGATTGTGAGCCCCTCTGAGGGACAGTTAGTGACAAAACAATATACTCTGTACAGTGCTGTGTAATATGTCAGCACTATATAAATACTAAAAAAATAACTTGGTGTTTACTGTTATCAAATCGTAAGAAGGATTTCTTCAAGTTTTTTGAGAGGTGAACAGGTGTGCTCAACTTTTTAGAATCATGGAAATATTCTAAAAAATCTGGTAAACAACAAATGAAAAACAATAAATGGGCAAGAGAGGGAAAATTTAGATATTTGGAACTTTTATGCACTTACGGTAATAAGGTGAAAAGAATGATGTTTAAAGAGGACCTAAACTTTTCCACAGGAGAGAAGTAAAACACAGAAAAACCCACCCTGTGTGTATTTAGAGATAACAGGCTGTCTAATTCTCCCTTACCTGGAAGTAATAAGCCACTGTAATTTGAGCCAACACCTCTGATCTGTGCCCCATGCAAGGGTAATTCTGGGTTTCAGCAATCACTGGACCCCAAATTACTTCTCCCTCCGAGTTGCTAAAAAAATTGCCATGTCTCATGCCCTTCTGACTCTCTTCTACTCCAGAACCATCAAGACTAGTCTCTGCTCCTCCATTATTGTATGGTAGGCTTGCCGCTTCAGGATCATCTCTACCAAGACCTCCAGGCACAGGAACTCTTTCTTTTCCTAAGCTCTCCTGGCCCTCAACTCAAGCTGTCCCCTTCCCAATTTAGCAACCACCACCACTTTACAATGTAAAGCAATCCTAAGGCCTCTTTCACATTAGGACGCTGTGGTTTGATGCAACGTTAAAGTCGCAACGCAAATTACAACGCAATGCCCCCAAAAAGTTGTAAGGCAACTTCATGCCCCGTTATCGTCGCATACAGTAGAGCATACAGGCAATGAAAAGTATGCTTCCAAGTCATTATTGAGCATGTGCAAACAGTCCAACGCAGCTAATAACCTGTATAACGCACAGCATGCAGCACTTTCTAATAATGCTACACGTTACACACAAACGCAACGTATGCACTGTGAATGTCGCACAGACTTACTATTGCTGTGCGTTAGTCTGCGTTGAAACCTTTTCTAACGCGTGACTTTAACGTCGCACTGGGAAAGAGGCCTTAATGTGAAAGGTTAAATTGTTATATGTGTATACTCCATCACCAACAAAGGTCTGCTGTGCTGTGTGTGCCTAAAATAATTCCTTGTATGATACACAATGCACTTGGCGAATACAATCTATTCTGATTCTGTTGGTGTTTAATACATCTGTGTAATGCCTGGGCATTGATTCCAGGGCAGTTTCCTGGTTCATCTGGTTGGTTTTGGTCTAATTAAGTTCAAAGTTTGGTTCATGTTGGTGGTTTGAATTTAACAGATTGGTTTATAAACTTTATATCTATATTGAAGCATTGTTTTTAAGTTTCATACCATTCCTATAATAAAGTACCACAGCCATTTCTCAACACATTCAAATGGGTGTTGTGTCTTTATTTATTATTTATTAGTTTTTTTATTATTATTGATATTGAT